>NC_081553.1:30942840-31065340 GCF_963082655.1 Stomoxys calcitrans | reverse complement strand
GTGCATTAATTATTCGATTTACAACAATTTGTGGCGAAAGGGGGTTTACATATACACCCGAGGTGGTGGGTATCCAAAATTCGTCGCGGCCTTTTTACTTATATCTTAAAAAAAAACTCCCATTTTTCCCCAATTAAATATTTTTGTTACTACGAAACAATAATCCCCCCTCAATTCGCGTGAAAAAATTTATTTCTGTTTAATTGTCATCAAAGTCATTAGCCTTTCGAAATACATATGTAGGTATTTGTCATTTTAATTCAATAACAATGGCGAGCTATGTTTAGGACAATTTTTTATGTCAAGTGCTACTAAATTTGGATTCCGTCCCTACCCATGCCCACTGAGCAGTTGATGGCTTAGTAATGACATGTGCCGCAGTCATTCATAAAATATCAATTAGGCCAACAATCGAATGGCTGATTGATACATGACAGAAATAATTAGACCATTGTAAAAATACAAGTGATAGCTAAGTGGTGTGTCAATAATAGTATGGTGTTTCATGTTTATGATAACCAACAATAGATAATTGAACCACTCCGAGAAGAGGGCGATAGGTAATTACCAATAGAGACTACTATTGAATGTCTAGACAGTAAATATATATGAACGGTGAGAGTGGAAAGATGTTTCAGTATTCTGTTCATTGAAGATTGTGATCAATAAATCCTTAGGGAATTGTATAGCCATACCCTTTCTGTTTTTTATTTCAAAGCCAACTATTCTTCTCTACATGATGTTTTGGCTCAATTACATTTAATTAGATATCCTTGTTTTAATTTGCACAAAGTGCATCATTTTGCATTATTTGCTACTGCTTCTTTAAAAGTATTACATGGCAAATTAAATTTGGATGTATTGTTCCACATACACACAAACATGTGTGTGTGTGTGTGTGTTACAAATAACTTTGTAAATTTGCTAACACATATTATTCAAACTTTAGAATTCCTATTAAAATTCACTTTATAAGTTGGCGTAGTATAAAACTCACACAAGATACACAGCATCCATTTATGCACTCTTCCCCATTCTGTAGTTTGAAGTAAAAAGTCAGTCATGCACTTAAAACAATTGAATGTTTGGAAAAACTAAGAAAAACCACAATATTTTACATGGATGGCAGACTTTGAAAAATATGATACACAGTTGTGGGTGTAGTATCTGTAACAGATTTCATTATAATGGGTTATAAAGGAAATGATATTATTTGTGGAAATTATTTCAAAATCATACAAGAATTGTATACTTTTCCGATCTGTGATCAAAATTTCAATGAGCTAGTATATCATCCATCCTACAGTGGAGCGTACTCTTCTAAAGCATAGACGTAGTGATCTAGCCCAGACGTGAGGCCTGAATCGAACGATAGTCCACTGACACTACAGGAACGTGATAAGACCAATACTTACTTAGTCATCAGTTGTTGCGTGGACTACGAAATAGAACGAGTAATAAGGCGTTAAATTCGGCCAGGCCGAACTCTGGATATCCACCATCTCGGGTATATATGTAAACCACCTTTCATCAAAATCCGGTGAAAAATGCATTCCTTATGCACCCTACCAGCTTTACCACAGAAAATTGTCGAAGGGCCTAGCACAACGCAATGTCCCAAATTTCGTTGAAATCGGACAATAAATGCGCCTTTTAGGGACCCAAAACCTTAAATCGAGAGATAGGTCTATATAGCAGCTATATTCAAATCTGGTCCGATCTGGGCCAAATTGAAGAATAAAGTCGAAAAGCCTAATACAACTCACTCAGCGACATCGGGCAATAAATGCGACTTTGATTGCCCCAAAACCTAAGTCCAAGAGATCGGTCTTTATGGCAGCTATATGGAAATCTGGACCGATCAGGGCCAAAGTGAAGAAGGATGTCGAAGGGCCTTACATAACTCACCGTCCCAAATTTCAGCGACATCGGACAATAAATGCACCTTGTATGGCCCCTAAACCTAAAACCAAGAGATCGGTCTATATGACAGCTATGCCCAATTTTGGATCGATTTGGGCCAAGTTGCAGAAAAATGTCGAAGAGCCTAACACAACGCAGTGTCCCAAATTTAGTTGAAATCGGACAATAAATGTGCCTTTTATGGACCCAAAACTTTAAATCGAGTGATCGGTCTATATGGCAGCTATATCCAAATCTGAACCGATCATGGCCAAATTGAAGAAAGATGTCGAAGGGCCTAATGCAACTCACTGTCCCAAATTTCGGCGAATTTGGACAATAAATGCGCCTTTTATGGGAACAAAACCTTAAATCAAGAGACCGGTCTATATGACAGCTATATCCAAATCTGAATCGATCTATGCGATATTGCAGAAGTATGTCAAGGGGCTTAACTTAACTCTCTGTCTCAAATTTCGGCGACATCGGACAATAAATGCACCTTTTAGGGGCCCAAAACCTTATATCGAGAGATCGGTCTATATGGCAGCTATATCCAAATCTAAAGAGATTTGTGCCATATTGCAGAAGTATGTCAAGGGGCTTAACTTAACTCACTGTCCCAAATTACGGCGACATCGGACAATAAATGTTCCTTTTAGGGGCCCAAAACCTTAAATCGAGAGATCGGTCTATATGGCAGCTATATCCAAACCTGAACCGATCAAAGCCAAATTGATGAAAAATGTCGAAGGGCTTAACTTAACTCACCGTCCGAAATTTCAGCGACATCGGACAATAAATGCGCCTTTTATGGCCCCTAAACCTAAAACCAAGAGATCGGTCTATATGACAGCTATATCCAAATCTGGACCGATTTGGGCCAGGTTGCAGGAAAATGTCGAAGATCCTAATACAACGCACTGTCCCAAATTTCATTGAAATCGTACAATAAATGTGCCTTTTATGGCCCTAAAACCTTAAATCGAGAGATCGGTCTATATTGCAGCTATATCCAAATCGGGACCGATCTATGCCATATTGCAGAAGTATGTCAAGGGGCTTAACATAACTCACTATCCCAAATTTCTGCGACATCGGATAATAAATGCGCCTTTTATGGCCCCTTAACCTAAAAACAAGAGATCGGTTTATATGGCAGCTACAATATATCAAAACATGGATCGATTTGAACCATACTTAGCACAGTTGTTGAAAGTCTTAAAATGTCACGACGATCAAGAATATATATACTTTGTGGGGTCTCAGACGAATATTTCGAGTAGTTACAAACATAATGATGAAATTAGTATACCCCCATCCTATGGTGGAGGGTATAAAAATGACAAAGTTTGAAGAAACGATTCCGGTGGTCAACGGTATTGAATGCTATCAAGTGATCAAGGGGACAAGAAAACACCGCTTGATCTCATCAATATCGTACTCAATAGATTCAGAAACTTCTAACAAAGTTGTTATGCAACTGTGGTCAGGCCTAAACCCTGACGGCACATCAGTTCGTATATAATCCATGTTGATATACCATGTGATTTGCTAATGAATGATTTTCTCAAAATTTTTCAAAAGATAGCTTGGAATGGCAATTGGCCGATGCCCTTTATTTGTTTTGGGTTTAGGGATAACTTTTGCATGCTTACAATTAGATGGATAAGTGCTAGAATTAGACGAGGAGCGAGAATGCGTATAAGCCTAGGGTCGACTCCATCGGGACCTATAGCGTTAGATTTGACTGAGGCAAAACTTTCCAAAACCTCCTCACGCGAGACACACCGAAACTCAAAACTACCTTCGTTATAGATCAAGCGAGGATATGTCAACGATCGTGACAAAGCATCGATAACAAAAACAATAGTCTCCAGAGTGAATAGCTTGGTAAGATCTTCAGGTAAGCCTTCTTCAGCCGCTAAAGAGGGTTCCCAATACTTGCCTCGGCCGAACTTAGCACGCTTTTACTTGTTTTTTTTTCTTATTGATTGAACTTTGCAAAATTTTTCATCTTCAGATAAAGGCCACTAAATTTAAGGAAATCTGGTTCATATTTGGATTTTCTTGCTGTTTTACTTAATTTACACCTTCTCCCCTCATAACCCTTTTGCAATGTCCTACATCTTCTATGTTTTCTCTCCTTTTTAATTTTATACGTTCCAACAAAGCAAAAACATGTGGAAATATCTACATGTTGTTTTAGGAAAACTAAAAGCAAACAATATCCCCTTACAAAGTACACACACACACACACACACATACTACCCTAAATGTTTACTATCCTTACCACACTAATGAATGAAAACCTTACCACCAAATATTAGACACAAGGAAAAAAACACACAATGTTGAAATGTTTAAAACAATAACCGAAGTAAGTAAAAGCTTAAACATTCTGAGGTTCCAACTAGCAAAGGAGGGAACCATATATAAATCAGAGCAGTTATTTAAGGGCTCTTAAAATACATACCAACAACTAAAAATTAAAAAAAAATAGGTCACAACTTTTCTAACATTTTTTGAAACTCTTTATCAGTACGGTTTCATTAAATAGCAAAAAATGGTTAATAAAAAATTAGCAAGTAACCAGTAAGGAAGGGCAAAAGTCGGGCGGTGACGACGGTATAATACCCTACACCTACCCTATAAGTACAATGTGGAGCTATATCCAATTCTAAACCAATTTTGATGGACCTCGCGGTCCATCGTCGTTGTCGTTGACAAATGACGACATTTTTGCATATTACCCAAAATCCGACGTACATATATATGGAAGCTATAGCTAGTTCTGAACCGATCAAACAAAGCAAACTTCTCAAATAATGTGGAAGTCGTCGAGCAAGGCGTTGTACAAGGTTTTGTGAAAATTGGTTAATAAATGCAATTGTAATGGCTCTAGGAGTGAAAACCGGGCGATATATATATATATATATATATATATATATGACAGCTATATCTAAATCTAAACCGATTTCTATGAAATTTGCCAGTAAAATTGGGAGTCATAAGAAAATCCTTCCTGCCGAATTTCGAGAGAATCGGTTAACAAAAGACTATTTTATTGCAATATTACTGCAAATCGGACGAACATATATATGGGAGCTATATCTAAATTTGAACCGATTTCGAGCAAATTTCTCCGATACTGTCACAGTCGTCGAAGAAAGCGTTGTACGAAGCTTCGGGAAGATTGGTCTATAAATGCGCTTGCATTGGCTCTAGGAGTAAAATCGGGCGATATATATACATGAGAGGTATATCTAAATCTGAACCGATGTTCATTAAATTCACCAGTAATGTCGAGAGTCAAGAGAAAGTCATTCCTTACAAATTTCAAGAGAATCCGTTAACAAATTAACATTTTATTGCATTATTACTGCAAATCGGACGAACATATATATGAGAGCTATATCCAAATCTGTTCCGATTTCTATGGAATTCACCGGCAATTTTGGAAGTCATATGAAAATCTTTCCTGCCAAATTTCGAGAAAATCGGTTAACAAACGACCATTTAATTGCAGTATTACTGCAAATCGGACGAAGATATATATGAGAGCTATATCCAAATCTGAACTGATTTTTTTCCAATTTCAATAGGCTTCGTCTCTAGGCCGAAAAACATGCTCATACCAAATTTGAAGACGATCGGATGAAAACTGTACTTTGTACACAAATTAACATGGACAGACAGACGGACGGACATACAGACAGACGGACGGACATACAGACAGACGGACGGACAGACGGACTCAGCTAAATCGAATCAGAAAGTGATTCTGAGTCGATGGGTATACTTATCAATGGGTCAATCTCTCTTCCTTCTGGGTGTTACAAACAAATGCACTAAGTTTTAATACCCTGTACCACAGTAGTGGTGTAGGGTATAAAAACGTGCAAAGTTGGCCCAGCCAAATCTTATATACCCTCTAAATTGCCATTCTGTTGGAGCCATATCAGGTTATAAACTGATTTGGATCATATTTGGTTTGGATATTGGAGACCATAGTAGAAGTCATTATGCAAAATGTCTGCCAAATCGGATAAAAATTGTGTTCCCTAAAGCCTCAAGAAATATAATCGGGAGATCGTTTTATATGGGAGCTACATCAGATTATAGACCAATTTAGACCATATTTGGCACACATGTTGAAAGTCATTGCAGAATTCGGTGTTTAACTTATTGAGCCCTTACAAGCCGCAATTTTCATCCGATTTGGCTCAATTTTCGCATGTAGTGTTCTCCTATGACTTTCAACAACTGTGCCGAGCATGGTTAAAATTGGTCTATAAGCTGATATAGCTTCCATATAAATAAATTTGACTTTTGAGCACCTGGTACATGCAATTTTTGTCCGATTTGGTTGAAATTTTGCAAGTTGTGTTTTATAGTGACTTCCAATAACTGTGCCGAGCATGGTTCAAACCGGTCTATAACCTGATCCAGATTTGACTTCTTGAGCCCCTGGTAGACGCATCTTTTGTCCGATTTGGCTGAGATTTTTCACATAGTGTTATATTATGACTTCCAAGAACTGTGCCAAGTGCGGTCCAAATCGGTCTGTAACATGATATAGCTTCCATATAAACCGATCTCCCGATTTGACAATTTGAACCCCTGGAAGCGCAATTTTTGTCCGATTTAGCTGAGATTTTTCACATAGTGATCTGTTATGGCTGTTATGACAACATCTGTTCAAAGTGAGGTCCAAATCGGTCAAGAACCTGATATAGCTCCCATGTAAATCGGACTATCGACAATCCTTGTTCGGTTCCTAGAGCTCAAATTTTTGCTGGTTTGACAGAAGTTTGGTATGTAGAATAAAATAATGTCCTTCAGCTAAATATCTTTTGTATAAATTTTTATACGAAAGATATGACGCTGAACGCCTGGGTTCGAATTCTGGCGAGTCCATCAGAAGAAATTTTCAGCGGTGGTTTTTTCCCTCCTAATGCTGTCACCATTTATGAGTTTCTATACCATGTAAAACTTCTCTCCAAAGAGGTGTCGTACTGCGGCATGCCGTTCGGATTCGGCTATAAAAAAGAGGCCCCTTATCATTGAGCTAAAACTTAAATCGAACTGCCCTCATTGATATGTGGGAAGTTTGCCTCTGTACAACCATAGTGGAATGTTCATGGGCAAATTCCATGGTGGTGGGTTTCCAAGATTCGGCCCGACCAAACTTAGCACATTTTTAATTATTTTTATACCCACCACCGAAGGATGGGGGTATATTAATTTTGTCATTCCGTTTGCAACACATCGAAATATCCATTTCCGACCCTATAAAGTATATATATTCTTGATCAGCGTAAAATCTAAGACGATATAGACATGTCCGTCCGTCTGTCCGTCTGTCTGTTGAAATCACGCTACAGTCTTTAGAAATAGAGATATTGAGCTGAAATTTTGCACAGATTCTTTTTTTGTCCATAAGCAGGTTAAGTTTGAAGATGGGCTATATCGCACTATATCTTGATATAGCCCCCATATAGACCGATCCGCCGATTTAGGGTCTTAGGCCTATAAAAGCCACATTTATTATCCGATTTTGCTGAAAATTGGGACAGTGAGTTGTGTTAGGCCCTTCAACATCTTCCGTCAATTTGGCCCAGATCGGTTCAGATTTGGATATAGCTGCCATATAGACCGATCCTCCAATTTAGGGTCTTAGGCCCATAAAAGCCTCATTTATTATCCGATTTTGCTGAAATTCGGTAGAGTGAGTTGTCTCCCATAGCAGCCCTTCGACATCTTCCGTCAAAATGGCTCAGATCGGTTTAGATTTTGATATAGCTGCCATATAGACCGATCTTCCGATTTGGGGTCTTAGGCCCATAAAAGCCACATTTATTATCCGATTTTGCTGAAATTTGGGACAGTGAGTTGTGTTAGGCCCTTCGACATCCTCCGTCAATTTGGCCTAGATCGGTTCAGATTAGGATATAGCTGCCATATAGACCGATCTCTCGATTTAAGGTTTTGGGCCCATAAAAAGCGCATTTATTGTGCGATGTCGCCGAAATTTGGGACAATGACTTGTGTTGGGCCCTTCGATATTTGTCTTCAATTTGGCTCAGATCGGTCCAGATTTGGATATAGCTGCCATATAGACCGATCTCTCGGTTGAACAATGACTTGTACTTATAAGCATTTGGTCTAAATCGGATGATATCTATAGAGCTGCTATGGGGCATAAGGTATGCATTTTTCACTGGATTTTGACAAAATGTGGTTCGCATATATACCCGAGGTGGTGGGTATCCAAAGTTCGGCCCGGCCAAACTTAGCACCTTTTCCTTTTTTTTAATTATAAATATCTACATTACCATTCATTTGTTACTCATAGCTCATTTATGCTCCCATTTAGTGGAATATCACTCTCTATACACTCTCACTTGTATAGCTTGAATTTCATCTATACATTTTCTTTGTGAGTGTGTGTGTGTGTGTGTTTATATTTTCGTCTCTTTGCTGCTGTCTGTAATGTTGATAAAACGAAACGTGCCTTATTTTATACAAATATTTGAAATAATTTGATGACAAATTTCTACATACCTCAGTGTTGTTGGCTGACAGGCAGCAATGCCTCACCATATCGCCATAATCAACAACAATTTAGTAACGAACACCAGCAACTGAGCCACAACAACGGCATATTTGAAATATTTTGTGTTAACGTTGGCAATAAATCCAGACAGATTCACACATCCAAATACACATGGTCTCACATGCCAACACATACGCACTGAGTGACACTGCTAGATATGAATGAACAAGCTTAATGTATTGCAAGCAAGGAAATCTGCGGGGTGGTGGGGATATGAACGAACGGAAGGACTTTGGTGAAAGCTTGAACTCAAATAGAACCAACAACAAATCTTTGTTTATATAACTCTATGTATGCTGAAAGCAGGTAGGAATGCGTTCTGGTTTAGGTGTATGTGTTTCATGTTTATGTATGTGAGCATATAGTGTGATGGTGTGTAAACTTATTAATCAGGGTAATATTACATCAAATCACACACGCACCGTTAACGCTCAACAAATAACTACACATACACATTTGAAGATACGCATTGCCTTTTTAGCTGTCTCTTCAAAATTGGCACATGAATACATTGGCAGACGCATGTGTATTTTGTGTGTGTGAGTGTTCTGGCATCCATATCCTGAGTACCTGTCATACGTTTTACAAACACTCACTTTTAATATTGAAAGACGGAAATGAATAAACAAATGTATTTGAATGACATAATTCATTACAAACAAAAATAATGTTACGCTCTTGACTTCTCTTTGATGGTTAATCATCGTAATTGGTATGATAGAGAGGGCTGTTATGGAGGGTGATTTTTATACCCTCCACCATAGGATGGGGTTATACTAATTTCGTCATTCTGTTTGTAACAACTTGAAATATACGTCTGAATTTATATAATCTTTATCGTCGTGACATTTTATGCCGATCTAGCAATGTCCGTCCGTCTGTCTGTCGAAAGCATGCTAAGCTTCAAAGGAGTAAAGCTAGCCGCTTGAAATTTTGCACAAATACTTCTTATTAGTGTAGGTCGGTTGGGATTGTAAATGGGCCATATCAGTCCATGTTTTGATATAGCTGCCATATAAACCGATCTTGGGTCTTGACTTCTTGAGCCCCTTAAGTGCGCAATTCTGATACGATTGGAATGAAATTTTGTACGACGTGTTTTGTTATGATATCCAACAACTGTTCCAAGTATGATTCAAGTCGATCTATAACCTAATATAGCAGCCATATAAACCGATCTTGGGTATTGACTTCTTGAGCCTCTAGAGGGCGCAATTTTTATCCGATTGGAATGAAATTTTTCACGACGTGTTTTGTTATGATATCCAACAACTGTGCCGAGTATGGTTCAAATTGGTTCTTAATCTGATATAGCTGCCATATAAACCGATCTTGGGTCTTGACTTCTTGAGCCCCTTAAGTGCGCAATTCTGATCCGATTGGAATGAAATTTTGTACGACGTGTTTTGTTATGATATCCAACAACTGTTCCAAGTATGATTCAAATTGATCCGTAACCTAATATAGCAGCCATATAAACCGATCTTGGGTTTTGACTTCTTGAGCCTCTAGACGGCGCAATTCATATCCGATTGGAATGAAATTTTGCGCGACGTGTTTTGTTATGATATCCAACAAATGTGCCTAGTATGGTAGAAATCGGATCATAACCTGATATAGCTGCCATATAAACCGATCTTGGGTCTTGACTTCTTGAGACTCTAGAAAGCGCAATTGTTATCCGATTTGCCTGAAATTTTGTGCGACGGAACTTCTCATGACCATCAACATATGTTTTTATTATGGTCTGAATCGGTCTATAGCCTAATACAGCTCCCATATAAATCGATCTCTCTATTTTACTTCTTGTTTTGCCTAAGAAGAGATGACGGGAAAAGAACCCGACAAATGCGATCCATGGTGGAGGGTATATAAGATTCGGCCCGGACGCTCTTACTTGTTTCTTATTACTACAATTTTACTACTTGCGCACTTGAGGCTGTAATCGTAACTCTATGTACCCAGCATCCTTTCGTGAAGGGTATATAAAGTGAACTTTACTTCAATATTAGCATGGGTTCAATAAATAAGTGAACAGTTAAAAAAAAAACTTGGCCAAGCTTTTGTATCATTTGACGCCTACTTCTATAAACGGATCCACGATTGCCACCCAGCCCATAAAATAATATGTAAGGTGTTTTTTGCATTTATGTTTCTATAAATATTCACAAACTTAAAAAAAATTTAATGTTCGACAAAAACATCCAGCAAACAAATGTTTTTTTTTTATTGTAATACCTATTCATTCTCTCGTTTTAAATAAAATTTCATATCTACTACTCAGTAACCGCAATAAATTACTAATTGTTATATGGCAAACATTTGCTCTAGCAAAATACTCTCGTGAACACAAAACCCCCAGATATGTGTTGGCGTGCGTGCGTGCGTGCGAATGCGTCTGCCAGCGAACATGACTGATGCAAATACACTGAACGGAAACGGATACCGGAAACAGCATATACTTGTCCATTTGTCATTGAGGTTTAAAATTACACAAAACGTACAAAACAAACCATTATAAATCATTTGGTGTATTTATACAGTGAGAAACCGTAATACTGATGTGATTAAATAGCCATTCGCCAATTCTCAAACCGCCATGGCAACGTTTTCCCCCTAAACGAATCTTTAGTTTACTAAATTAAATGGTGGTTAATGTATACAGCCAGTATGGAATAGAGTGAATGCGAGAAAAATGGGCGAATTATGTATTGCAAAATATTTGAATTATGGTTTATGCAACTGTGGTTACTGCAATGGGGTTTTTTGGCACTTGACATGGGTCAACCACACTTAGGCAGTTTAAATTGGCATATTGAATGAAATTTTATAAAATTTAGTGTACTCAATAACTCAGCTTGATAATAACTGTGGATAGGCAAGAGTAAGGTATGGAATATGAGCTAAAGTGTGATTTCAGGTGGAAAAAGTGGGGAAGAAAGTAGCTTGTATAAGCATTGTTAAATATAATGGGTTGCCCAAAAAGTAATTGCGGATTTTTCATATAGTCGGCGTTGACAAATTTTTTCACAGCTTGTGACTCTGTAATTCCATTCTTTCTTCTATCAGTTATCAGCCGGTACTTTTAGCTTGTTTTAGAAAAAAAGTGTAAAAAAAGTTAAAGTTCATTCTAAGTTTTATTAAAAATGCATTTACTCTTTCAAAAAATCCGCAATTACTTTTTGGGCAACCCAATATATTGACATGGTTGGTAAATAAGTCCTCTTTGGAAGAGGTTTGGCCGGCTCCTCAGACATTTTGCTCCGAAATTAGATATCAAATTTTGTTATTTATTCCCAAATACCGTTCATTTGAGCCCCCACATTGCCATTTTCGGTGAATATGCACGGTTCGGGGGGTACAGTGGTCTGCCAGCATCATGGTTCAAGGTGAGGTTAGGGTAAAAAGACTATGGACATACACCTAAACCAGTTATCAGGCTAGTGTGAGCTCTAAATACTAAAAGGTAACCTCGAAAAAGAAAATCAGGAAACTCAGGAATTCCGTGCTACTTACATAATCCCTAATTGTTTTCCGTTCCACGTCCCTAAATTGGTTCATATCTGGTATTGTGTCCCCGCCTAAATGACGCTTACGCTCTTTACTCGCACTTTCATTGTCGCAGAAAGGCTTCCTCTTAACCAAGTTTATATGACGGCAACTGCCAAATCGTCTACTCTTTTTTTCCCCCTTACTGCGCTACGGCTCGGCACCCACCGATGCGAATAGCGCCATCCCCAGAGAAGACGTTAAACCCTCTCTTACTGTAAGATTGATCGTGAGCTTACCATCCTGGTTGTTATTGCCCTAATGGCCACTTTATTGTCCGTAGAGATGTTCACATTCCAGCTCAAGCATTTCGTGATCGCCCGGATCTCCGCCTGCAGCACCATATTAAGACCAGGCAGTCGGAAACGGATCTCAGTCCCCTAAATGTAAAACCCCTGGTCCACTCTCTTTTCTAGCTTTGATCCATGTGTGTAGCATGATTATCCAGATGGAAATATCTGAGTTCCGTCAATCCAAGACTGTGCCGCTGGCAGCAGTGCCTTGCTCTCGACCTCAAGTGTAATCTCAGGTATCCAATGTAAATTGCGTATCGTCTTATGAATGTTACGACGGTCACAAATATATATTTTTATACCCCCACCATAGGATGGGGAGTATACTAATTTCTTCATTCTGTTTGTAACTACTCGAAATATTCCCCATAAAGTATATATTGAGTTGCCCAAAAAGTAATTGCGGATTTTTCATATAGTCGGCGTTGACAAATTTTTTCGCAGATTGTGACTCTGTAATTGCATTCTTTCTCCTGTTAGTTATCAGCTGTTACTTTTAGCTTGCATTAGAAAAAAAGTGTAAAGAAAGTATATTTTATTAAAGTTCATTCTAAGTTTTATTAAAAATGCATTTACTTTCTTCTAAAAAAATCCGCAATTACTTTTTGGGCAACCCAAAATATTCTTGACCGTCGTGACATTTTATGTCGATCTAGCCATGTCCGTCCGTCTGTCTGTCGAAAGCACGCTAACTATCGAAGGAGTAAAATTAGCCGCTTGAAGTTTTGCACAAATACTTCTTGTTAGTGTAGGTTGGTTGGGATTGTAAATGGTCCATATCGGTTCATGTTTTGCCATATAAACCGATCTTGGGTCTTGACTTCTTGAGCTTCTAGAGGGCGCAATCCTTATCCGATTGGAATGAAATTTTGCACGACGTATTTTGGTATGACTTCCAACAAGTGTGTTAAATTAGGTTAAAATCGGTCAATAACCTGATATAGCTGCCATATAAACCGATCATGGGTCTTGAGCCTCTAGAGGGTGCAATCCTTATCCTGTTGGAATGAAATTTTGTACGACGTGTTTCGCTATGATTTCCAACAACTGTGCCAAGTATGGTTCAAGTCGATCTATTACCTGATATAGCTGCCATATAAACCGATCATGGGTCTTGATTTCTTGAGCCTCTAGAGGGCGCAATTCTTATCCTGTTGGAATGAAATTTTGCACGACGTGTTTCGCTATGACTTCCAACAACTATGGTTCAAGTCGCTCTATAAGCTGATATAGCTGTCATATAATCCGATCTGGGGTCTTGATTTCTTGAGCCTCTAGAGGTCGCAATTATTATCCGATTTGCCTGAAATTTTGTACGACGGATCCCCTCATGACCATCATCATACGCGTGTATTATGGTCTGAATCGGTCTATAGCCTGATACAGCTCACATATAAATCGATCTCTTTAATTTACTTCTTGAGCTCCCAAAGGGCGCAATTCTTATTTGAATTGGCTGGCATTTTACACAAATCTCCAACATATAATTTATTTGTGGTCCAAACCGGACCATATTTTGATATCGCTCTAATAGCAGAGCACATGTTTTCTTTTATCCTTTTTTTTTGCCTAAAAGAATTTGACAAATCCGATCCATGAAGGAGGATATATAAGATGCGGCCCGGCCGAACTTAGCACGCTTTTACTTGTTTTATACCGTATGGTAAAAAAAAAAAAAACATTTTTGATGGGTAATAAAGACCGATGGGTAGAGAAACAAAGAAAGGAAAAAATAAATTCCCGTTATTCCTTGAAAAAATCTTGGAAAAACCCTGACTAATGCAACCCATGCTGTGAGTGCTTAACATTCGGCCCAGCCAAACTTATAATGTTTCTTCTCGTGTACTTCTATGGAAAATTCAAATTTTCAAATCATTTTTATTTTTAATTAACAGTGACAGAACTTCCTTTTATACTCCCTTATTCAAAAGAATCCGTAAATTTTTGTATTGCCATTCATGGCATTTTATTTAATACGTAATTGTCTCCGCAACATATGCTCAACATTCTCAATCAGAAAGGACATTAAAAACCAATAAAATCTAATCAAATGAAATGGAATACACATTAACATCAGTGTCGGTCAACAGATGTTGGTTAAATTAGGAACAACAACGAAAACAACACAGATCATTAGTAATTGACCATAATCCATTTAAATTGTTTTTTGTTGTTACTTAATTGTTGTGTAAAACATTAAATAAAATAAATTAAGTCAATTAAATGAAGTAAAGTCAGGAAATAGTAGAGCTAGTTAAGCTTAAAAACAATGGAAAAGTTTTAAGCACCATCACAGTAACGGGTGCAGAGCACATCCGATAGATGAAGCTAAATGTTAGTCACATCAGTTGAAATATATGCCCTTTGTATACTCTAACAATTAAAAGCGTACTAAGATCGGTTGGGACGAATCCTATATACCCTCCACCATGAGCTCTTTCCACGTTATCTCTTTTTAGACAAATAAAGGATAAAAGGATATTGAATATAGGAGACCATAGTAGAAGTCATTGTGTACAATTTCAGCCAAATCTAGTAAGAATTGTGCACATTAGGGCCTGAAGAAGTAAAATAAGGGGAGCTGTATTAGGCTATAATCCGATTCATACCATATTCGACACGTATGTTGAAGGTCATGGGAGTAGCCGATGTACACAATTTCAGCCAAATCGGATAATACTTGCGCCCTTTAGAGGCTCAAGAAGTCAAGATACCACATCGGTTTATATGGCAGCTATATCAGGTTTTGAACCTATTTGAACTATTCTTGGCACAGTTGTTGAAAGTCATAACAAAACACCTCATGCAAAATTTTAGCTAAATCGGATAAAAATTGCGCCCTCTATAGGCGCAATGTATCTTAAGGGATACATTCGATGTCGAATTGCTTATTATACCCACCATCGAAGGATGGGGGTATATTAATTTTGTCATTCCGTTTGCAACACATCGAAATATCCATTTCCGACCCTATAAAGTATATATATTCTTGATCAGCGTAAAAATCTAAGACGATCTAGACATGTCCTCCGTCTATCAGTCTGTCTGTTGAAGTCACGCTACAGTCTTTAAAATAGAGGTATTGAGCTGAAACTTTGCACGGATTCTTTTTTTTGTCCATAAGCAGGTTAAGTTCGAAGATGGGCTATATCGGACTATATCTTGATATAGCCCCCATATAGACCGATTCGCCGATTTAGGGTTTTAGGCCTATAAAAGCCACATTTATTATCCGATTTTGCTGAAATTTAGGACAGTGAGTTGTGTTAGGCCCTCCGACATCCTTCGTCAATTTGGTTCAAATCGGTTCAGATTTGGATATAGCTGTTATATAGACCGATCCTCCGATTTAGGGTCTTAAGCCCATAAAAGCCACATTTATTATCCGGTTCTGATGAAATTCGGGACAGTGAGTTGTGTTAGGCCCCTCGATATCCTTCGCCACTTTGGTTCAGATCGGTCCAGATTTGGATATAGCTGCCATATAGACCGATCCTCTGATTTAGGGTCTTAGGCCCATAAAATCCACATTTACTCTCCGATTTTGCTGAATTTTGGGACAGAGAGTTGTGTTAGGCCCCTCGACATACTTCTGCAATATGGCACAGATCGGTTCAGATTTTGATATAGCTGCCATATAGACCGATCCTCCCATTTAGGGTCTTAGGCCCATAAAATCCACATTTACTCTCCGATTTTGCTGAAGTTTGAGACAGTGAATTGAGTTAGGCCCCTCGACAACCTTCTTCAATTTGGCTCTGATCGGTTCAGATTTGGATATAGCTGCCATATAGACCGATCCTCCGATTTAGGGTCTTAGGCCCATAAAATCCACATTTATTGACCGATTTTGCTGAAATTGGGACAGTGAGATGTGTTAGGCCCTTTGACATATTTCTTCAATTTGGAACAGATCGGTTCAAATTTGGATATAGCTGCCATATAGACCGATTTCTTGATTTATGGTTTTGGGCCCATAAAATGCTCATTTATTGCCCGATGTCCCCGAAATTTGGAACAGTGAGTTACGTAAACCCCTTGACATACTTCTGCAATATCGCACAGATCGGCCCAGATTTGGATATAGCTGCCATATAGACCGATATCTAGGTTTTAGGTTTTGGGGCCATAAAAGACGTATTTATTGTCCGATTTTGCTGAAATTCGAGACAGTGAGTTTGGTTAGGCTCTTCGACGTCCTTCTTCAATTTTGCCCAGATCGGTCCAGATTTGAATATAGCTGCCATATAGACCGATCTCTGGATTTCAGGTTTAGGGCCCATAAAAGAGGCATTTATTGTCCGATTTCGCCGAAATTTGGGACAGTGCTTAGTGTTAGGCTCTTCGACATGTTTATGCAACTTGGCCCAAATCGGTCCAGATTTGGATATAGCTGCCATGTAGACGGATATCTCGATTTAAAATCTTGGCCCCATAAAAGGCGCATTTATAATCCGATTTCACTGAAATTTGACACAGTGACTTATGTTCGGCTTTTTGACATCCGTGTCGTATATAGTTCAGATCGGTATGAGGTATATGAGTATAAGGTATGCAATTTTCACCGAATTTTGATGAAAGGTGGTTTACATATATACCCGAGGTGGTGGGTATCCAAAGTTCGGCCCGGCCAAACTTAACGCCTTTTTACTTGTTTTTGTTTAGTTTTGCAAAAAATTTTACTATTGCGACCGGAAAAATATCAATCGATATTCAACTGTAGGTACAGTAGCCTCTCTCTCTCCATAGGATAAGTATCAGGATGTCATTCTTGATCAGAAACGAAAGAAAAACCCCATCACTGGCAAAGGGAACAAAAACAAGTAAAAGCGTGCCAAGTTCGGCCGGCCCGAATCTTATGACTCTCCACCATTGATCGCAGTTGTCGAGTTTTTTGCCCGGCATGCCTTTTTAGGCAAACAATGGATAAAAAATAAGAATTGCTATGCTCTTGGAGCTATATCATGTCATGGTCCAATTCGAATCATATTTAAATTGAATGTTGGAGCACATAGTAGAAGTCGTTGTGTAAAATTTCAGACAATTCGAATAAGAATTGCGCCCTTTAGGGGCTCAAGAAAGTAAATAGGGATATCGGTTGACATGGCAGCTGTATCAGACTAAACATCGATTCAGACCATATTGGACAGGTATGTTAAAGATCATGGGTGAAGCCGTTGTACAAAATTTCAGCCAAAGATTATAATAATTACGCCTTCTAGGACAACTATATCAGGTTATGGACCGATTTGAACCATACATAGCACAAGTGTTGAAAGTCATAACAAATCACGTTATTCCAAATTTTAGCACAAATCGAATAGGAATTGCGCCCTCTAGAGGCTCAAAAATCAAGATGCCAGATAGATTTATATGACAACTATATCAGGTTATGGACCGATTTGAACCATACAGAGCACAGTTGTTGAAAGTCATAACAAATCACGTTATGCCAAATTTCAGCCAAATCGGATTGGATTTGCGCTCTCTAGAGGCTCAAAAAGTCAAGATGCCAGATCGGTTTATATGACAACTATATCAGGTTATAGACCGACTTGAGCCATACATAGCACAGTTGTTGAAAGTCATAACAAAACACGTCATGCCAAATTTCAGCACAAATTGAATAGGAAATGCGCCTTCTAGATGCTCAAGAATTCAAGACCCCAGATCGGTTTATATGACTGCTATATCAGGTTATGTACCGATTTGGACCATATTTAGCACAGTTAGTGGAAATTATAAAAAAAAACTCATGCAAAGTTTCAGCCGAAGCAGATGAGAATTGCGCTCTCTAGTGCCTTAAGAAGTAGGACAAGGACCGATTTGGCCCAATTACAATTCCAACCGACGTACACTAATAAAAGTATTTGTGCAAAATTTCAAGAGTCTAGCTTTACTCCTTCGAAAGTGAGCTTGCTATAAACAGACAGACGGACGGACATGACTCGATCGACTTAAAATGTCATGTCTATCCGGAATATATATGCTTTATGGGGTCTTAGGCGAATATTTCGAGCTACGCACACAATGACGAAGTTATTATACCTTCATCCAATGGTGGTGGGTATAAAAACTGCAACAAGAGGTTCTCAGTAATGAGGTGTTTTATCCCTTCTTTTGTATCTTACCAAAGGGATTCTCAGTTCTGCGGGTAAGAAAAGGTGAAGATCAATGTTGAGCTAATATTTTTCATCAGGAAGGCGGTCTTCCGCAGAGTGAAATGTGACGGAGAGGATTTGAACTCCATCTAGAACCTTTCAGGTCTTTGCACCACGATTGCAAATAGAAGACATAGGATTATGGCTGAACTCTTTCGTTGCCTGGAATCCCTCCAGGTTTTTAGCCTTCTCGACATTGCGAAATTTTTCAGAAGCCAAAACTGGCTGACTGAAAATAGTTCCTCTCTTCTTATTATCTAGTTTAGTTTCCCTTCCCTGACCGAGTGTTTCGCAGAACAGGACGTCGTTTACCCAGAGAGGAGTCCTAACTAACAACATTACGTACTTGACTACACACTGGTTAAATTCTATAGGATCTGGGTCGACGAGGAGGAGTGGGACACCATTTACCTTTACGGGCCTAAAATCCCTTCAGGTACTTAGCCTTTTCATCAGTTTGAGGTGCCTAGATGTAATAATTCGTGATCATCATTAAATTTTAAGTCGATATTGACATGTCTGTCCGTCTGCCGAACGCATATGGGACGAGTACATATTCGAATGAGTAAGGCTAGCCACAACGCCTATGACGCTGAATGCCTGGGTTCGAATCCTGGCGAAACCATCAGAAAAAAATTTTTAGCGGTGATTTTCCCCTTCTAATGCTGGCAACATTTGTGAGGTACTTTGCCATATAAAACCCCTTTCCAAAGAGGTGTCGCACTGGCTATTAAAAGAAGGCCCCTTATCATTTAGCTTAAATTTGAAGCGGACTGCACACATTGATATGTGAGAAGTTTGCCCCTGTTCCTTAGTGGAATGTTCATGGGCAAAATTTGCATTTGCAAAGCTAGCCACTTGAAATTTCGCACAAATACTTTTAAATATACCTGCCATAGAGACCGATCTTCAGCTTTAGGGTATAAAGACCATAAAAGCTGGATTTATTCTCCGATTTTGTTGAAATTTGAAACAGTGATTTGCACTAAGGGCCTCGACATCCGACCCGAATATGGTGTATATCGGACCAAATTTACGTACAGCTGCCATATAGACCGATATGTTGATTTAGGGTCTTAAGCCTATAACAGGCGCATTTATTATGGAATATCGCTGAAATTCAGAACAGTGAATTCTATTAGGCCTTTCGATATTTGAACCAAGAATGGTCCAGATCGGAACATATTTGTATATAGCTGCCGTATAGACTGATCTGCCGATTTTGGGTCTTAGGCCTATAACAGACGCATTTATTATCCGACTTTGCTGAAATTTGGAAGAGTGGGTTGTATTAAGACTCCCAATATCTGTCCCGAAAATGGTCCAATTATGGCTATATTAAGATATAGATGCCAGAGAGACATATCGTCAGCTTTAGGGCCTAAAGACCATAAAAGGCTCATTTGTTCTCCGATTTTGCTAAAAATTTAAACAGTGTGCTGCTTTAAGACTCCCGGCATCCAACCCAAATATGGTCCACGTCGATATAGATAATATATATAGCTGTCATTTAGATCGATCGCTTAATCACATGAACGGTGCACTTATTACACGATTTCGGTGAAATGTCAAATTGTTACTTATATAAAGCTTCTCGGCACCTAAACCGAATATGATTAAGATCGGACTATATTTGGATATTAATATGCATATCCTAGTGTTATAATAAATTTGACAGTAAATCCATGGGGGTGGGGTTCGGCACGATTAAACTTAATACGTTTTTACTTGTTTTTGTTTTTTACTTTGATTTCAATTCGATTGGCATTAGTATGTCCTTGCCTACCAACTAACAGACTTAATGCTCAATTTCTATGACAATGCTTATAGAGATCCCTAACATTAAATATGCATTACTTCATCTTGGCTGGTATGGTGAATCCATCCATTTCTCTAACACAAATAATGGTAATATAATTCGAAGTAGTTTTCCCTAATAACTATTCTTAAGGTTTTTCTGCGTGTGTGTTTGTATGAAATTTCCTTTCGTTTTGTTTGCTCGTTTTTCACATGACGTACTTACTGTCCATTTAAATCAATCCATTATGACAACGACCAAGATTTCCACTGAGTATGATTTCCACTTATGAACTACAACGCCATATACTACATAGATTGTCTGTTATTTTCCTGGTTGTTGTTGTTGCTGGTTGCTAAATTACAAATATATTTCAGTGGCACACTTTACTTAATCCAGGAGGAGTGTGAGTGTCAGTAGGTTTGGGTATGTGTGTGTGTGTGTGCAATAGACACTTGAAGAAGTATTCTTAAGCTCGTTGGATAGCATTGCGATAAATGGGTTTTGTTGCTCGGTTACTCTTTTTTTGCCAATCTATTTCTGGATGTTGTTTTACACGTGTAGAGATATCCCAGAATGATATAGGAAAGGAAAGTTCTGCATGCGAGTACAGGGATTTGACCAGAGAGGGTTATCAAATTGAAATATTTATTTTAAATCATGGTTTATTAAAGATAAGGATATGTTTTAAGAATGCGGAAAAAAGGGGGCTGAGTAATTTTTATGAAAGCCTATTGTAAATCGAAGGTGTGCTTGGTATAGCTTCATTGGTCTACGAGCACGAATACTGTACCATTTTTATACCCACCCAAGGATGGGTGTATATTCATTTTGTCATTCCGTTTGCAACACATCGAAATATCAATTTCCGAGCCTATAAAGTATATATATTCTTGATCAGCATAAAAATCTTGACCATCTAGCCATGTCCGTCCGTCTGTGGAAACACCCTATAGTCTTTAACAAGTAAGAGCGTGCTAAGTTCGGCCGTACCGAATCTTATATACCCTCCACCATTGATCGCATTTGTCGAGGTCTATGCGCGGTATCTCTTTTTAGACAAACATAGGATATTGAATAAGAACTGTTATGCTATTGGAGCTATATCAAGTTATAGTACGATTCGGACCATAAATGAATACTGAACATTGTAGAAGTCATTGTGTAATATTTCAGTTCATTCGGATAAGAATTGAGCCTTGTAGGGGCTCAAGAAGCAAAATCGAGAGATAAGTTTATATGGGAGCTGCATCAAGCTATTGATCGATTCAGACCATATTAGACACCTATGTTGAACAAAATTTCAGCCAAATCGGATGAGAATTGCGCCCTCTAGAGGCTCAAGAAGTCAAGACCCCAGATCGGTTTATATGGCAGCTATATCAGGTTCTATACCGATTTAGGCCATACTTAGCACAGTTATTGGAAGTCATAACAAAACACGTAATTTCAGCCAAATCGGATGAAAATTGCGGGCTCTATTGGCTCAAGAAGTCAGGATCCAAGATCGGTTTATATGACAGCTATACCAGATTATGAACCGATTTGAATCATACTTAGCGCAGTTGTGGAAAGTGATACCAAAACACTAGCTGCAAAAGTTCAGTTAAATCGAATTGCGCCCTCTAGAGGCTCAAGAAGTCAAGACCCAAAATCGGTTTATATGGCAGCTATATCAAAACGTGGACCGATTTAAACATACTTAGCGTAGTTGATGGAAGTGATACCATAACACTACGTGCAACATTCCATTAAATTCGATAAGAATTGCGCCCTCTAGTGGCTCAAGAAGTCAAGACCCAATATCGGTTTATATGGCAGCTTTATCAAAATATGGACCGATTTGGCCCATTTACAATCCCAACCGACCTACAAGTATTTGTGCAAAATTTCAAGCGGCTAGCTTTACTCCTTCGAAAGTTAGCGTGCTTTCGACAGACGGACGGACATGGGTATATCGACTTAAAATGATATGACGATCAAGAGTATATATACTTTATGGGGTCTTAGACGCATATTTCGAGGTGGTATAAACAGAATGACGAAATTAGTATACCTCCCATGCTAAGGTGGAGGGTATAAAAATAGAAATATTGAGCTGAAACTTTCCACAGATTCTTTCTTAGTCCTTAAGCAGGTTAAGATCGAAGATGGGCTATATCGGACTATATCTTGATATAGCCCCCATATAGACCGATCCGCCGATTTAGGGTCTTAGACCCATATATCCGATTTTGCTGAAATTTGGCACAGTGAGTTGTGTTAGGCCCTTCGACATTCTTCTTTAATTTGGCCAAGATCGGTCCAAATTTGGATATAGCTGCCATAGCATGTCCGTCTATGACGCTGAACGCCCGGGGTTCGAATCCTGGCTAGACCATCAGAAAAAGATTTTCAGCGGTGGTTTTCCCCTCCTAATGCCGGCACCATTTGTGAGGTACTATGCCATGTAAAACTTCTCTCCAAAAGTGGTGATGTACGCCGTTCGGACTCTGCTATAAAAACGAGGCCCCTTATTATTGAGAATAAACTTGAATCGGACTGCACTCATGGATATGTGAGAAGTTTGCCCCAGTTCCTTAGTGGAATGTTCATGGGCAAAACTTTGCATTTGCCATATAGACACAAAAAAGCTACATTTATTATCCGATTTTGCTGGAATTTGAGACAGTGAGTTGCGTTAGGCCCAGCAACATCCTTTGTCTTCGTTAATTTGGCCGAGATCGGTCCAGATTTAGATATAGCAGCCATATAGACCGATCCGCTGATTTAGGGTCTAAGGCCCATAAAAGCCACATTTATTATCGGATTTAGCTGGAATTTGAGACAGTAAGTTTTGTTAGGCCCTTCGACATATTTATTTAATTTGGCACAGATCGGTGCAGAATTGGATATAGCTGCCATATAGACCGATTTCTCGATTTAAGGTTTTTGTCCCATAAAAGGCGCATTTATTGTCCGATTTCGCCGAAATTTTGGAACAGTGAGTTGTGTTAGGGCCTTCGACATACTTCTTCAATGTAGCCCAGATCAGTTCAGTTTTGAATATAGCTGCCATTTAGACCGATCTCTTGATTTAAAGTCTTGGGGCCATAAAAGGCGCGTTTAATTGTGCGATTTCGTCGAAATTCGGGACATTGAGTTGTGTTAGGGTTTTCACCATCCGTGTCGTTTGTGGTTGTGATCGGTCTGTATTTGGATATGGCTACTAAAAGGACCAATATGGGGGGCATAAATTGTGCATTTTTCAGCGGATTTTGACGAAAAATGGTATACATATATACTCGAGGTGGTGGGTATCTCAAGTTCAACCTGGCCGAACTTAACGCCTTTTTACTTGTTATACCATCCACCATAGGATGGGGGTATACTAACTTCGTCATTCCGTTTGCTACACATACACAAATGATTTGGCTGAAATTTTGCACAACAACTTTTCCTATGATCTTTAACATACGTTCCAAGTATGGTTCGAATCGGTCCAAGACCTTCTATAGGTGCTCCCATATAAACCGTTTGCCCGATTTACTTTTTGAGGTTTTATTATTCGACTTGGCAGAATTTTTGCAAAGTGTCTTTTCTATGATTTCTAATTTACGTGCCAAGTATTGTCCGAATCGGTTTTAAACCTGATGTAGCTCCCATAAAAACCAATTTCTCGGCTTACTTCCTAAGACTCTAAAGGACGTTGTTCTTATCCAATTGTATTGGATTTGGTATTTCATATCTTCTCTAACATTCGTGCCAAATACGGTCTGAATCGGTCCATAACCTGATATATCCGCAATATAAACCTATCTCCCAATTTTATTCTTGAACCCCTACAGGGTGCAATTCTTATCCGATTTGTTTAGAATTTTACACAATAACACCAACATCCAAGCCAAGTATGGCTACAATATCATAGCCTTTCCTCTTTGCCTGTAAAGAGATACCGGGCAAAGAACTTGACCATTGGGATCCATGTTGTAGGGTATATAAGATTCGGCCCACTAAAACTTAGCACACTTTAACTTGTTGGCCTTTATTTTTCTGCCCTTTTGTGGTAACCCTTTTTCCCCATGACTATATCTTATGTTGTATTACATAGTGTATAAGTGACAAACAGCTTCTGATTTGATCAAATAAATTGATTTGATTTCATTACATTACTATTTATTCAATACAGTTTCTATGTGATTTCCTTTTTCCAAGCCCTCCATGCCATTCCACCCTTTCCACACTGTTGCTAGTGTTTTTGATGCTTAGCTTCATGTTTGTGGGTAGCCTTACCTCCTATCTTATGTCCATCACATTCACTTGTAGGTTGGTCCATTGGTCCATTCACTTAGTTATTTCACACTATACTCGGCCTTCGATGTTCGGTTCTTTTGGAGCATGACGTCGAGTCTGGAAGAGTCTCTGACACACATCGATACACATCATTGGCCACAACCAGCACGAGTACTACTATTGGCCTTCTTGCCACGCTTGCTTGGCACTAAGGAATATGAAATTGTCATAAAATATATCAAATGTAAGGGAGTGTTTCGAGTCAGTTTCTATATGTACAGACAATTGTCTATACACACACCCACACACACACATGCATGTCAAGCATGACTACTAACACACTTACCCATCTGCTGTCTCAACAGGGAATAATGTAGGATAACAAATTTTAAGTGGGTTTCTTGTCTATGTCTATTTCATTTCATTGGAATCAAAGGAAAGCAACATCTCAGCTTGGCTTTCTCCTCATCGGTGCTCTCATGTGCCATTTCAATTTTGTATTAAAGTGAAATTTGCAATTACAATTGTTTGCAAAAAGAAAATGCCTGAAAGATGATTGAAATTGATTTGAAGTAAATTTCGAAATCAATGATTGTTGCTGCGGCAACTTTGGACAGAAGGCGACCGAGAAGCATTCAACCAAGCGTGAGTGGGTATAGTATATGCACAACAAAGTTGAATCACAGACTACATAGGGGATAGGTAAAATATTGGTAACATTTAAAGCTTTTGAACTTAAAGATACGAACGTGACTTAACGATTCAGTGAAAGAAGGTTTAAAGACAAAGAAATAACAAACAAGTAAAAGAGTGCTAAGTTCGGCCGAGCCGAATCTTGGGTACCCACCACCATGGATTCCGCTAAAAATGTCCCCTTATTAACAGAGTTTGTGTTTGAATTATTTTGGTCTCAAAAAGTCGTATCGGGATATCGGTACTTGGGGGGTCTATATCACTGACGTTGTCATAAGATAGGTTTTTGGGCCAAATTTCAGCCAAATCAGTTGAAAATTTAGGCTTATACGGGCCGAAGAAGTCGGTACCGAGGATTGGTATATATGGGGGTTATATCGGTTTATAGACCGATTCGGATCAAACTTGGCATGGATTTTGAAAGTCATAACTCAAGTCTTTGTTCCAAACTTCAGCTAAATCAGATGATCATTGAGGCTTCTAAGGGCTCAAGAAGTCAAATCCGTGGATCGGTTAATATGGGGGTTATATCTGTTTATATACTGATTCGGATCTTGACATGGAGGTTAGATGTCATAGCTCAAGTCACTGGTCCAAACTTCTGCCAAATCGGATGAAAATTTAGGCTTCTAAGGGCTCATGAAGTCAAATCCAGTGATCGGTTTATATCAGATCGGTTAGTTCCAAATTTCAGCTAAATCGTATGAAAATTGAGGCTTCTCGGGGCGCAAGAGGTCAAATCGGGGGATCGGATTACATGAGGGCTTATCTGTTTAAAGACCGATTCGGATCATACTTGTCATGGATGTTGGAAGTCATAATTCAATTCGGCTGTAAATTGAGGCTTCTAAAGGCTCAATAAGTCAAATCCGGGGATCGGTTTATATGGGGGCTGTATCTGTTTATATACCGATTCGGATTTATATCTAACATGGACGTTAAAAATTGTGGCTTCTAGGGGCGCAAGAAATAAAATGGCGGTCTATATCCAAATTTGAACCAATATGGCCCAATCCTCAACGGACCACATCAATAAGAATAATCTGTGTAAAATTTCAAGCGGCTAGCTTTACGCGTTCTACTGCTATCGCGATTTCGACAGACGGACAGGAGGACATAGCTAGATCGACTCAGAATGGCGAGACGATCAAGATTATATATTTTGGGATGCCCAAAAAGTAATTGCGGATTTTTTAAAAGAAAGTTAATGCATATTTAGCAAAACTTAGAATTAACTTTAATCAAATATTCCTTTTTAACCTTTTTTTAAAGCAAGCTAAAAGTAACAGCTGATAACTGACAGAAGAAAGAATGCAATTACAGACTCACAAGCTGTGAAAAAATTTGTCAACGCCGACTATATGAAAAATCCGCAATTACTTTTTGGGCAACCCTTACTTCATGGGGTCTTGGATCAATATTTCAAGGTGTTGCAACCATAATGACTAGATTAGGTTAGGTTTAAGTGGCATTCTGCCATCAGACTCTCTTAGACGTTTTCATCCATTGTGATACCACAGGAGCAGAAGAAGGAAGATGCCTTCTAGTTCCTACCGTTGAACCATCCGAATTGCTTTAAAAAGCCCAATAACTTGCTAATGTTCACATCCACTAAATCAGACAAGTTCTCAAAGAAATGAGAACCTAAAGTGGAACTCCTTCTGAGACTGCTAGTGCGGGACAATAAAACAGAAGGCGTTCTATAGTCTCTTCTTCTTCAATATCCTCACACCTTCTGCAATAGTCGTTGCTGGTAACCTTCAGTCTGTCAGCATGTTTTCCGATTAGACAATGGCCTGTCTTGACAGACACAATGACTGAGACATCTGTTCTAGCCAATGACAGCTAATCGGTAGACCTCTTCAAGTCTAGATTAGGTCACAAGGTTTTGGTATGCTCACAGCCCCCTCTTTGTGACCATTTATTATTCGTTGTCCTTAGGGCCTGGTCCTGAAAAGTTTTCATCTAACTTGGATGAAATTTAGCAGAAAGTTTTCTGCCATGATTTTCAACATCCATGCCAAGTATGATAGGAATCTGTCTATATGCAGATACTAGCCAAACCGTGCCCGCTCCGCTGCGCCTTCTTTAACTCTCTAATATCTTTTTAGGGTGGGGACATTTCGACTTGAATGCGGTTATCGAATTTGTGTCATTGTAGTCTATGACCCTGAAAGCGTTCGAATCCTGGAGCGAACATCAGACAAAGCTGTGTTTATCCCCTCTTAATGTAGGCGACATTGCGAGGTACAATGCCATGCATGGTCATTTAAAAATTTTTCCCCAAAGAGGTGTGGCACTCCGTTCGGACACGGCTATAAAAAAGGTCCCTTATCATTGAGTTTAAACTTGAATCGAAAAGCACTCATTGATGTGTGAGAATTTGCTCCTTCTCGGTTCCTGGTGCTAATGTTCTTCCTAGGGTAATGTTCTCGCTATGGAAGGGATGGAACCTCAGACACTTTGACTCAAATATGGATGCTGCACTTCCAAATCCATTTAATTTGAGCCCCATATTGCCATGGCTGGTAAATATGAACCGCTGGGAGGGTGTTTTGGGGCTGGGGCGGCCACCGGTACTTTACACTGAAAATACACTGAGATATCAGATTCGTTCTTTATTCCAAACGAAAATGAAGTTCAGTTTAGAGGATGCTTTCGGGCGTACCCCAAAACACTTGGCGCCAAAATTGGATCTCAAATTCGTTTTCTACTCCTAAATTCCTTTCATTTGAGTCCCACATTGTCATAATGGGTCAAATAACCCATTTGACGTATCTTTAGGAGGAAAAGCGTCACCTGGACTTTAACGCAAATTTTAATGTCATATTTGTAATCTACTCCATAATACCTTTCATTTGAGTCCCATATAGCTATGGTCGGCTAATATGCCCATTTGGGGGTACTTGGGGGTGGGCCCATAAAAGCCACATTTATTATCCGATTTAACTGAAATTTGGGACAGTGGCCTAGATCGGTTCAGATTTGGTTATAGCTGCTATAAAGACCGATCCACTGATATCTCGATTTAAAGTCTTGGCCCCATAAAAGGCGCATTATAATACGATTTCACTGAAATTTTACACAGTGATTTATGTTAGGTTTTTCGACATCCATGTCGTATATGGTTCAGATCGGATTATTTTTATTGTAGATACAGCTACTGTACTTATTAGTATTTGGTGCAAATCGGAACATAAGGTATGAAATTTTCACCGAATTTTGATGAAAGGTGGTTTACATATATACCTGAGGTGGTGGGTATCCAAAGTTCGGCCCGGCCGAACCGATCTTCCGATACTACTCTTGGAGCCTCTATAGGGTGCAATTCTTATCCGATTTGGCTAAAATTCTGCACGATAACTTATACTATGGTCTCCAACATCGAAACCAAGCGTAATCCGAATCGGTTCATAACCTGATATGGCATGACAATTTTTATCCCAAGAACTTCACAAATGCCATCCATGGTGGAGGATATATAAGATTCGGCCCGGCCGAACATAGAACGCTTTTATTTGTTTATAAGTACCAAAATTTGTACATGAAGCGTGTTTATCCTCTTCACCTCCTCCATAATTTAGTCAAAACTTGCCAGTTTTCTTTGTGCGATTGCAATTTTCAATTGCTGTAATATGAGTCGCTGATATCTGATATCATTGTTTTTAGAATTTTAAGTTACATCAAAAGTGGCATAAATTAAATTTAAAATAGCATTTCATGAGAAAATACCCTCAGCAAAGTAAACAGCATATTGTTGGAAGGTAATATGACAACTTTGCCATTGATGTCTCAATTTTCATTTTGTTATTTCCTAAGAACTTGTAGCTGTACTTTGTTTATTTACTTTTCTTTAGTATTTATTTAACGTTAAATGTAATATGCTCTCAAAATAATAAATTTATGCAATATAATGTTATGGATAAGCAAAAAAAAAAAAAAAAAACAACAAATATTAAAAAAGAACATCAGATCATCTGCTTTGGTTTTTCCTCACTTTTTGCCCTCAAACAATAGTGGGGGCCAACATAATTCTGTCATTTGTTGTTTAACGAGTATACTTCGCTTTGGTCCTTTTACAAGATAGTTGTGTGTTTGGTGAATGTACAAACGTAACGAAATAATCATAAAATGAAATAAAATCATGAAAAACGAATTATGCCGATGTCTTGCATAGATAACAAATATCAGATTAAATTATAGAACAAAAAAACAAAAGACATCTATGCTCAAAGACTTTGGTGTAGTTAGAAGAGGCGTTGTATCAAAAATAAGAATGGAGGAAACGGGGGAAAAACAATACGAAAGTTAAACAATACCATGGCCACAAAGGCGAAGTAAATTGATGCCACTAATGTACATATTTTATTTAAATCATGACCAAGATAAACATCATAAGACATTTTTTTTTTGGGGTATACTTTTATGGGCCCAACATAGATAATGTGTGGGTTGGTTTTATTTACGAGCAAATGGAAGGACATCACTGACAACCGAGTGACTTGCGAAACAATTTTTGGGTAATTTAAAAGACTTTTAGAGGCATTCGATGCAAGAAGGTCACAAAATAATAAATTTGTGCCATATTTGAAAGAAAATAAAAAAACAACAAGTTAAAACGTGCTAAGCTGGGCCGAATCTTGGGAAAAGAGACTAATTGGCCTAAAATCCTTCGCTGAACTGTGTTGCAGCTTTCCCGCCTTCGGTATAAAAACTACCTTAACTCTCTTCTAAGATCTGGGAACATAGACAAACCTTGTACATGTCTTCGTACGTTTTCAGCACATAAATGGTCGAAAGCTTCCTGCAGCATCTTTGGATAAATGACGTCAGGCCCCGAGAGACTTAGTCCAAATGTGTATTGTGCTCCAGTCTGTCGCCAACATTTTCCACTTCCGTACATTCCCCGGACATAGAAGAAGAGTTCCTATGTTCCATGGGGTTGCAGTGCGCAAAATGTGTCTCCAGTAAATGTAACAGGGTATTCCGTGTAAAGAGACAGTCTACTCCTCACTTGGCCTCTGTAGGATTCCCTTGTACGGACTGCTAATGGCGAAAGCTTCCGCAGTCTGAAAGTCTCATTTATATTAGAGAGTTCCTCAATCAATCTAAAAACAAGTACAAAGGCGTTAAGTTCGGCCGGGCTGAACTTTGGATACCCACCACCTCGGACATATATGTAAACCATCTTTCATCAAAATCCGGTGAAAATTGCATAGCTTATATCCCATAGCAGTTATATCTAAATATGATCTGATGCAAAAGTATGTTAAGGGGCTTAACTTAACTCACTGTCCCAAATTTCGGCTACATCGGATAATAAATGCGCCTTTTACGGCCTAAGACCCTAAATCGGAAGATCGGTCTATATGGCAGCTATATCAAAATCTGAATTGATCTGAGTGAAATTGAAGAAAAATGTTGAAGGGCCCAACACAACTCACTGTCCCAAATTTCAGCAAAATCGGATAATAAATGCTCATTTTATGGCCCCAAAACCTAAAACCGAGATATCGGTCTATATGGCAGCTATATCCAAATCTGGACCGATCTGTGCCATGATTCAGAAGTATGTCAAGGGGCCTAACAAAACTCACTGTCCCAAATTTCAGTAAAATCGGATAATAAATGCGCCTTTTATGATCCTAAGACCCCAAATCGGAGGATCGGTCTATATGGCAGCTATATTCAAATCTGGACCGATCTGGGCAAAATTGACGAAGGATGTCGAAGGGCCTAACACAACTCTCTGTCCCAAATTGCGGCGACATCGGACAATAAATGCGCTTTTCATGGCCCCAAAACCTTAAACAGAGAGATCGGTCTATATGGCAGCTATGTCCAAATCTGGACCGATCTGTGCCAGAAGTATGTCAACGGGCTTAACTTAACTGACTGTCCCAAATTTCGGCTACATCGGATAATAAATGTGGCTTTTATTGGCCTAAGACCCTAAATCGGAGGATCGGTCTATATGGCAGCTATATTCAAATCTGGTCCGATCTGAGCCAAAAAAAATCAAGGCCTCCTTGGTTACAATAAGCAAAAGAAAATAACAAAATTAACATGAACAGAACAGAATAAAAAGAAAACAATTAGAGGTAAAAGTCATAGCCTACTTAAAAATAAAATGTACAATTTCATGTATTGGAGTTTAAAGTAAATTATGCAACAGGCAATGCCAAATATGTTAAGAAATACTTTGGTAATTGAAGTGTCACCACAGGCCTAATATAACTCACTGTACCAAATTTCAGCTGAATCGGATAATAAATGTGGCTTTTATGGGCCGAAGACCCTAAATCGGAGGATCGGTCTATATGGCAGCTATATCCAAATCTGGACCAATCTAGACCAAATTGACGAAAGATGTCGAAGGGCCTAACATAACCCACTCTACCAAATTTCAGCAAAATCGGATAATAAATGTAGCTTTATTGGCCTAAGACCCTAAATCGGAGGATCGGTCTATATGGCAGCTATATCCAAATCTGAACCGATCTGGGCAAAATTGACGAAGGTTGTCGAAGGGCCTAACATAACTAACTGTACCAAATTTCATTAAAATCGGATAATAAATGTGGCTTTTATGGGCCTAAGACCCTAAATCGGAGGATCGGTCTATATGGGGGCTATATCAAGATGTAGTCCGATATAGCCTATCTTCGAACTTAACCTGCTTATGGACAAAAACAGAACCTGTGCAAAGTTTCAGCTCAATATCTCTATTTTTAAAGACTGTAGCGTGATTTCAACAGACAGACGGACGGACTTGTCTAGATCGTCTTTGATATTTGCTCTGATCAAGAACGTATATAATTTATAGAGTCGGAAATGGATATTTCGATGTGTTGCAAACGGAATGAATATACCCCCATCCTTCGGTGGTGGGTATAAAATATCAAAAAATCAAGTTCGATTTTATGGAAAACCCCATTTAAAACCGACTTTGGTTTGTGGTATTCATATCGCAGATGGCCTTTATAGTCCCCACATCGAAAACCTTCTCCCTTACCAACGTCTCACATAATGTGGGTGTATTGTGTCTAAGATTCCGATCATTCATCTTAACTTGAAGTTAAAATTAAATGAAAGTAAACATCAACAAGAATGATCTTTGCCATAGCAGCCAAAAACCTTAAGTTTAAAATTTTTATAATCTCTTCGAAAATATTTTCACTCATTTCACATGCAACTTTTTCATATAAAAGTAATTTCTCTATGTGAAAACTTTACCTTTACCATTATAAAGACTTTACAACATAGCTCAATGTCTTCATTAGATACATGGTAAGTCTTCATAGTGTATTAGTGTTTTTAACTTTATTTCATTTAATTCCACCAACATCACATTATGAATTGTCACAGGAACTTCATCACCAAAGTGGTAACACTTTCTCAAGCACACATTACACCACACTAGACTGCTTAAAGGATTTAAACTTTATCATACAATTCAATTGAGAATTTATGCTAAAGCCTTTTCAAGGGGAAAGTTGAGTTGAGCTGAGTTTTGCCTTGGTGGAAGCCAAGGGAGGAAGTCAAAAGTTTAAACACAACTTAAAGGCTTAGCAAAGTTTATAGAAATGTCTTTTTCATGCAGTGTTTCTAGCTTCTTATAAGTGCCGGCATTAGCTCTCCCTCTCCTACAAAACACTAACGTTTTCCCCTGAAATGTTATTCATATAAAGAAATTATGTTAGGTAGACTGCTTTAAAATTTCCGAGGCGATGATATTTTAGCTGTCTCACACACACACACACACACATGATAGTCATACACACAATTGTTGTTGATTTGCCAGCTTTCGGCTGCTTTGACTGCTGCTGCTGACGATAAACAGAGCCGAAGGCTATATGCAAGCAACCATGAAAGTCAAACTCCGCCACAAAGAGCAAACTTACCAAAGAGAGCATTGGCTTAGTATTAAAGTATGGGGGGGGAAGAAAGTGCATAACCCATTACTTTTACAAAACACCTCTCCTTGGCCCTTCCTTTTTGCAAAACCCACTCTTTTTTGCATATTCCCATAATCTAGTCAAGAAAGAGTAAGAGAGAGAGAGAGAGAGAGTGGGAGTGAGTCTATGAGTGTTTCAAAACGCATACATATGTATATATGTATGTGTAATATCTACTCGCAAAATTTTGTAATTGAACCATAGTTTTGGTCTTTTGTTGCGAGGGATGGAATTAGAAATTAATTATACCCTCCACCATTTGTTAGAGATACTCAAATTTCGGGATTCCGTATGTAAATCATCGAAATATTCATCTGAGATCCAGGCAGTCTAAATCGATTACGTTATGTCCGTCTGTCTGCTTGTCGAAAACAAAATTCCTCCCCAAAAATTTGCAATTACACTCGATTTGATCTAAAAATTTCACATATTTTGTTTTGACTTAAAGCAACCGAGCCAAGTTTGGTCCAGGTTAGGTTAGGTTGAATGGGTCGCCCACCAAAGGTGAGTTCATTTGGAGGCCAGATTGGCCCATTGTGGTGCCCTAGAAAGAGAAAGGGAAGAACAAGTAAAAGCGTGCTAAGTTCGGCCGGGCCGAATCTTATATACCCTCCACCATGGATCGCATTTGTCGAGTTCTTTTCCCGGCATCTCTTCTTAGGCAAAACAAAAAGGATATAAGAAAAGAGTTGCTCTGCTATTAAAACGATATCAAGATATGGTCCGGTTTGGACCACAATTTAATTATATGTTGGAGACCTGTCTAAAATTTCAGCCAATTCGTATAAGAATTGCGCCCATTGGGGCTCACGAAATAAAATATAGAGAACGATTTCAGGCATATCGGATAATAATTGCGACCTCTAGGGGTCAAGAAGTCAAGATCCCAGATCGGTTTATATGGCAGCTATATCAGGTTATGAACTGATTTGAACCTTATTTGACACAGTTGTTGAAAGTAAAAATAAAATACGTCATGCAAAATTTCAGCCAAATCGGATAGGAATTGCGCCCTCTAGAAGCTCAAGAAGTCAAATCCCCAGATCTGTTTATATGACAGCTATTAGGTTATGGACCGATTTCAACCATACTTGGCACAGTTGTTGGATATAATAACAAAACACGTCGTGCAAAATTTCATTTCAATCGGATAAGAATTGCGCACTCTATAGGCTCAAGAAGTCAAGACCCAAGATCGGTTTATATGGCAGCTATTATCAGGTTATGGACCCATTAGAACCATATTTGGCACAGTTGTTGGACGTCCTAAAAAAACACGTCGTGCCAAATTTCATTCTGACCGGATAAGAATTGCGCACGCTATAGGCTCTAGAAGTCAAGACCCAAGATCGGTTTATATGGCAGCTATATCAGGTTATGGACCGATTTGAACCATACTTGACACAGTTGTTGGATATCATAGCAAACCACGTCGTGCAAAATTTCATTCCAATCGGATAAGAATTGCGCACTCAAGGGGCTCAAGTAGTCAAGACCCAAGATCGGTTTATATGGCAGCTATATTAAAACATGGACCGATATGGCCCATTTACAATACCAACCGACCTACACTAATAAAAAGTATTTGTGCAAAATTTCAAGCGGCTAGCTTTACTCCTTCGGAAGTTAGCGTGCTTTCGACAGACAGACGGACGGACGGACGGACGGACAGACGGACGGACATGGCTAGATCGACATAAAATTTCACGACGATCAAGAATATATATACTTTATGGGGTCTCAGACGAATATTTCGAGTAGTTACAAACAGAATGACGAAATTAGTATACCCCCATCTTATGGTGGAGGGTATAAAAAAGAAAATGTGAGGCCTCGTACTAGAGGTTATACATGAATAAAAGAAAAAGACAGTAGGAGTGGAGAAACCCGAGCGGGAGGTGAAGAACCGCCCTTCCTCCGCCGGAACTTGTGGCACCCCCCCCCCCCCCCCCCGTCGGAATCATCCAGAGGCCCTCAACAAACTTCAGGAGAGATTCCTGAGATACGTTCGCAAGTTCACCCAGATCACAGAAGAAACGTCTCCCCAGAAAGGAGAGCCTACGTCTCTGCAGACCCGGACGGGAACACATAGTCCCCTAGGCAACTCCTACAATAGTCATTGTGCGGTATCTCCATGCGCGCCGTCTTGCGGCCTATATCGCAGTGTCCGGTTATGACCCCTGTCAAAGTACTCAGCGAATTCTTATCGAACGCCAGCAACTCTCTCGTCTTCCTACGGTCGATGAGCGGCCATAGCGCCTTCGCAGTCCGGCAATTATCTGCCATGTCCCACATTGCCACCGACGTCGACCTCGGCATCCCATCTATTGTGTTCTGTAGTCCGCCCGGCCCAGACGAACCCCTGCTGGCGCACTCGTCCGTCCCCCATTTCCTGGAATCCCCTCATGCCCAGGAATCAATGTCATCGTCCCATCGTGGCCCGAACTCTATCCAGGGATTCCAAACAGTCCGCCACGCATCTTGACCTCACCATCCTAGACCCCAAGGCCTTGAGTTCCACCATACTGATCACATTAATTCTAAGTTTCGAGGGCGGTTAGACCCTTGACAGAATTTCATCTGTGTAGATGGAGGTCTCATCCTCCTCAAGTACACCATCCGCCCTCCATTCGTCTCTCGCAGGAAAACGAATAGCGATTGCCCTCACTCCTCTCTCGGCACTGGTGCCAGGTAGTCGGAGATCCTCCTCAGTCTACCCTCCCTATCCATAACACCCAGAATCGAACTGTGGCCCCAACCATCCTCCTTCAGCATGCCGAGCTCTCTCAGCCTAAGTGGGACCCTCGCGGCGCAGTTCCAATTATAGACCCCAATGGGCTGCATATCCAGCAAGGCCTTGAGTTCCGCCATACTGTCCACATAAATTCTAAATTTCGAGAGTAGTTAGCCCCTTGCCAAAATTTCTTCTGTGTAGATGGAGGTCTCATCCTCCTCAAGTACACCATCCGCCCTCCATTCGTCTCTCTCAGGAAAACGAACCGCGATTGCCCTCACTCCCCTCTCGGCACTGGTGCCAGGTAGTCAGAGATCCTCCTCAGTCTACCCTCCCTATCCATAACACCCAGAATCGAACTGTGGCCCCAACCATCCTCCTTCAGCATGCCGAGCTCTCTCAGCCAAAGCGGGACCCTGGCGGTGCAGTTCCAAATATAGGCCCCAATGGGCTGCATATCCAGCATCGTCTCCAGGCCTGCTTGCGGTGCGAATCTCAGAGCTCCTGTGATCCCGACGAAGGCCAGTTCATGGACCTTCTCTAACTCCTTCGCACGCGTCCTCTTCAGCAAAAACGATGAATAGGCCAATAATCCTTCGTCGTACTGTGGTTTATTTTTCCCGCCTTGGGAATAAAGACCACCTTGGCTCGCCCTGAAGATCTGCTCAAGCCATGACAGGATGACTCCAAGGGACTCCTGCAGCAATCCCAAGATAATTCCGTCAGGCCGACTTAAATGGCCGGAAAGTGCAGACCGCCCACGATGTCCCTGATGAGATCATCCGTTAAGGCCACATGCGATGGAAATGAGTTCCTCCATCGGTCCCGTCCTCCCTCCTCAGGGAGCTAGCCGTGATGGGATCCTTCGAGAGCACTTTGCGGAACCTAGATGCCTCACAAGTGCTTTCCTTTCTCGTCCCCTTCTTGACGAGGGTGTCACCATATTCGTTCCGGCCCTCTGCCGTGTTCTTCCTCTTGGCCTTGTTAAAAAGTCTTCTGCTCTCCCTCCTGAGCACCTTCAGTGGTCATCTGTTAAGGCCACATGTGTAGGTATTGCGATGGAAATGAGTTCCTCCATCAGGAGTTCCAAAGTCTCTTGCCCACTCTCATTGTAAATCCCGTCCTACCTCCTCAGGGGGCTAGCAGTTATGGGATCCTTCGAGAGCACTTTGCGCAACCTAGATGCCTGCTTTCCTTTCTCGTCTTCTTCTTGAACTTGCCAAGGGCGTCACGATATTCGTCCCGGCTCTCTGCCGTGTTCTTCCTCTTGGCCTTGTTAAAAAGCCCTCTCTCCCTCCTGAGCACCTTCAGTTCATGTGACCACCTTGACTGGCTGCTTTTGCGTGGCGGTACTCTTTCGGGACATGCCTTCAAAAAGGCCTCATTCAGGCATCCCGTGACAAAATCGACTGCGGTCTCCAGTTCCCTTGCATCCTCCAGAGGCCCTCTAGGGGTCCCAATTTCTGCATTTGTTCCCTGAACTACTTACAGTCGGTCGTCCTCGGGTTTCTGTATGGCACCCTCCTCCCCCTCTCACAAGCGTTGTATCTATAAACTGTTCGCCGATCCAGTTGCATACAACTAAGCCAGTGGATAAAATGTAATCAAAAAGTGACTCACCTCTTTCATTGGTATCCGTGCTTCCCCAGAGACTGTGGTGTGCATTGGCGTCACCCCCTAGGACAATGTTATGCCCCTTCTCCTCGCACCAAACGACCAGGGCCCAGACTGTGTCTGTAGGTTGTCCACATCGTAGGAAAGTTTGGTCCAAATCGGTAACCTGATGTAGCTTCCATATAAACGGCTTTCCCGATTGGACTTCTTGATCCAATTGTTATCCGATTCGGCTGAAATGACTGAAATGAACCTAGCACAGGGTCATGCCCCTTCTCCTCGCACCAAACGACCAGGGCCTGACTGTGTCTGTAGGGGGGTTGTCCACATCGTAGGAAAGTTTGGTCCAAATCGGTCAGTAACCTGATGTAGCTCCCATATAAACGGCTTTCCCGATTGGACTTCTTGATCCTATTATTATCCGATTCGGCTGAAATGAACATGGTATTATGACATCTAACAGTCATGAGAAGTACAGGCCATATCTTGGTATAGCTCTTATATATATGAAAAATTTATTCAAAGAACTTGTCAAATGCGATCCAAGGTGGAGGGTAAAACAGATTTCGCCCGGCCGAACTCAACGCAATTTGCTTTGCTGCTTACTACCATGTTTTTTTCCACGGCGAAGCCTTCTCGTCCTTTCTTTCTTCGTGGTATACGCACAAATAATGCTGATGTTCATGAATTTGGCCTTTATGCGGATTGTGGCTAGCCCCTATCTACTGGAGTAAACATGAAGACACGGTGTTTCAGCCAAATTCATGCCTTGTGTCTTGGCAGCTATAGTGTAATGCATCACCGTTTGGTGGTGTTGTGACTTTTTTCCCGGTTCAACGCACCTGTAGTAAGGCGGTCATATCTGCCTTGCAATTCCGCCAGTGCGTATACTGTCCCTCCTCTATACAGTGTCAGGATATCACTATTCTTTTTTCGCTAAGAGTTTTTTAGTTTTTCAGGTGCTTGGCCCAGCATCGATGGGTCTACCTCGTCTCCTTATTAGCCTTGCAAACAAATGCACAAAGTTGCAATACCCTATACCACTTGGTGATTTTTAAAACCAAGTTTATCTTCTCTTCTAAAGGTTTAACATTAACTTTATGTTCTCACTATCAAAAGATGCTTTTGATACATACAATTTGTTTTAAAGTTATTTCTGATTGTAGTCTTTTGGATTTGCTGTCAATATTAAATCCTTTTGATTTCACATAACATCTTGGCATTTTGCCATAAACCCTCGTTCTTAATGGCGGCATTATGAGAAGTCTTCTTCTTCTTCTTCGTCGTTCACATGAAGCCTTATGTCTATTACATATACGAGTATAAGGTATATGGTACCGGAATTTTTATATGTTACATATATTTTAAGTGGAAAAACTTTTGGAATTTATTTAATCCGTACCCGCATTTCGTAAGCTTACAATCAAGATGAACGGCAGATATACGCACGCGATTGTTGTGGAATACATACAAGCGTAACCTCCCCACATACTACATACCCACACTTAAAACCTTTTATAAAACGATTAACAGCAGCGAAACTAACAAACTGTGTAAGGAAGATAGTGTCTTTGAATGGCATCATCATCATCGTGTGAGAGTGTACATACAAGTGCTAAAGTAGAGGAAGGTAATCTGTGTGTGGATGTATGTTGGGGTGTTTGTGTGGGTGTGTGGTTGCATTCATCCATACCTTGACTTTTGTTTATGGGCCAACGGAGGTGTATGTACATAAGAGTGGGAGTTTATCCTTGCAGAAAATGCTTGGAAATGTCCCATATTCAACATTCTTGAGGCTGGTGCACAGTGGGCCAAAAATTTTCTAATTGAAAAATAGATAAAAATAGAAATAAATTCAGACGTTGTCCTCACTTTTGATTCAGACATTGTCCACCGCCATTTTTAAAAATCAGATCTTGGAAATGTGTGCACCGATTTAAATTTTGTATGCCGCCCTATGGTAACCCTAGAAAGACAAAATTGGTATACAACTTTGGAATCATATAGCACGGGGGACTCCCCACCCAAAAACCCATCCAAACGGACATGTTTGCCAATTGCGACAATATGGGTATCAAATGAAAGGAATTTAAGAGTATAGTACAACTTGATATAAATATTTGACAACAAGTGCCGTAGGGTCGCCTCAAAACCCCACGCCCACCACTCCTCTCCCCAAAAAAAAAAAAAAAAAAAAAAAACATCCCAAAAATGACATATTCATCGATTGGGGCAATATGGGTATCAAATGAAAGGTAATTGGAAGTAGAATACGAATCTTGTATGAAAATTTGGCCCAAGATGTCTACGGGACTCCCTAAACCCCCCAAAACGGGCATGTGTGACCAAAATCACAAAATGGGTAGCAAATAAAAGTCTTAGGGGGTAGACTATGAATCTGATATATTGGGTTGCCCAAAAAGTAATTGCGGATTTTTTAAAAGAAAGTAAATGCATTTTTAATAAAACTTAGAATGAACTTTAATCAAATATACTTTTTTTACACTTTTTTTCTAAAGCAAGCTAAAAGAAACAGCTGATAACTGACAGAAGAAAGAATGCAATTACAGAGTCACAAGCTGTGAAAAAATTTGTCAACGCCGACTATATGAAAAATCCGCAATTACTTTTTGGGCAACCCCACAATGTTAGAACAAAGAGTGGTGGAACGCCCATCCACTAAATACCCTTCAATATTACATTAAATTAGATCGGGACAATATGCAACTTGAAGAGAAGGTCTACGATTGTAGAGTACAAATCTGATCAATGGACCCTACCCCTTTCCTCAATTTTCAAAATCCCCATATCTCGGAGATGGGTTCACCGATTTAAACGATATTTGGTATGCCAACTTATGGTACCCCAAAAACACGCACCGCAAAACGACTTAGGGAGTAGACTATGAATCTGGTATACAATGTTAGAACAAAGAGTCGGGGCCGCCCATCCACTAAATACCTTTCAATATGAGATTTAGGTCGATCGGGAAAGTATGGAACTTGAAGGGAAAATCTACGATAGTAGAGTACGAATCCGATCCCTGGAACCTACCCCCATCTTGGAGATGGGTGCACCGATTTAAGCGAAAGTCTGTATGCCACCTTATAGTAGCCCAAAAACACGAAATTGGTATACAATTTTGGGGTCAAATAACTTGGGGGGACGCCTCATCCCAAAATCCACCCGCTTGGAAATGTTTACAATTTGGGACAATGAAATGTATTTATGAAAGTTATTTAAGAGTAGAGTATGAACTTGGCATACAAATGTCAACCTAAGTGTCGGGGGGCTCCCCCACCCCCAAAAACACCATACAACAGGACAATTTTACCGCTTTAGGCAATATGGATATCAAATGAAGGGTATTTAAAAGTATAGCACTAATCTGACACAAAAATGTATTCTTTGGTGTCTGAGGGGCCTTCCCACCCCCCCAAAACCCCAGCACGACATATTTACCGATTGGGTCAATATGGGACTCAAATACCTTTCGCATTTGGGAGTTAAATACGAATATGGTATTAGAACATTTGGTCCAAGTGCCTAGGAAGCCGCCCCAGGCACTAAACAGCCCCAAAAGTAGCACCCAAATCAAAAATGGACCGTTCGGGACAATATCGGTATCCAATGAAAGATTTTCGGGAGTAGAGTATGAATAAGATATAAAAATTGGATCTAGGCATCAAAACCGCGCGAATAGTACCGTCCAAAATCAAAGTGGATCGATTGAGATAATATGAGACTCAAATTAAAGGTATTTGGGAATATTGTATTAAAAATTGATTTCCATAACCTAAGAAGCAGCCCCAAGCCCAAAACCACAAAAGTACCCGCCAAAATCAAAAGTGAACCGATGGTACTCCAATCAAATGAATTCGAGAGTAGAGTACGAATATGATTACGAAAATTGCTGAAATATGTCGGGGGGCTTAACTTAACTAACTGTCCCAAATTTCAGCGACATCGGATAATAAGTTTGCCTTATATGGGACCAAAACCTTAAATCGAGAGATCGGTCTATATGGCAGCTGTATTCAAATCTGTACCGATCTGGGCCAAACTGAAGAAGGATGTCGAAGGTCCTAACACAACTGACTGTCCACTTTTCGGCGACATCGGATATTAAATGCGCCTTTTATATGGCAGCAATATCCTCTGGAGCGATTTGAGCCAAGTTGAAGAAAGTTGTCGAAGGGCCTAATACAACTCACTGTTCCAAATTTTGGCAAAATTGGACAAAAAACGCGCCTTTTATGGGTTCAAGACCTTAAATCGAGAAATCGCTCTATATGGCAGCTATATCCAACTCTGGGCCGATCTGGGCCAAATTGAACAAAGATGGCGAAGGGGCCTAACACTACTCACTGTCCCAAATTGTACCAGAATCGGATAATAAATGCGGCTTTAATGGACGTAAGACCCTAAATCAGCGGATCGGTTTACATGGGGGCTATATTAAGATACAGTCTGATATAGCCCATCTTCGAACTTAACTTGGTTATGGACAAAAAAAGAATCTGTGCAAAGTTTCAGCTCAATATCTCAATTTTTAAAGACTGTAGCGATTGATTTCAATAGACAGACGGACAGACGAGCTGACAGGCGGGCGGACAGACAGACGGACGGACAGACGAGCTGACAGACGGACGGACGGACAGACGGACGGACAGACGGACGGACAGACGGACGGACAGACGGACGAACGGACAGACGGACGGACAGACGGACGGATAGATGGACGGACTGACGGGCGGACCGACGGACGGACCACAAAGAGCTTAAGAAATTTGCCGCTTCGACAGCAACTGAAAAATTCCACACACAGTAAAAGGTTGCCATAGATCTGTTAAGCTTTTTATTTGTTCTCATATAGACCACTGTTTCTTGGGACAAATGGGAAGCAAAAGGCACGCAATTGTTGATGTTGTCTATGTACATTAAAAGACCCCCCCAAGCTGAGGGGCTATCAGTTTGTCACTATTGCCGTTGTAGTTGTTGTTTGTGTTGTTTTTTTTTTTTTTTGTTGCTCTACATATTTATGTACTTTAGCCTGACTTTCAACTCTTTTTACGCTTTAATCCTATTATTTTATTACGTGGATTGGAATTGAAAAAGTTACGCTACTTTTTTCATTTTTAAGTAAAAGTAAGGATTTCCAAAGTAATTTCCAACGAAAAGGGTAACAATGAAAAGTTTGTGCACATCATTGCATGATTATTCGCAAACAATGTGAATTAAGGAGGGCCCCTTAAGGAAACTCTCTTTCAAAACAGCTAGGGATGTGAGTGTGGGGGTGTGCGTCAGCCAACAACACACATATGAACTTTGGCATGATATGTGTTATGAGGTTATTTTGTTGTTTCAGTTGTAGTGAAGAACCATTGAAATGCAAAGGTTTCCCAAATCATTTAAGGATAATCTTTTTGTACTGTTTGATTTTTAAGGAAATGTTGCTATGTAAATATTTCAATTGAAATTTAATCAAAAACTTATAATATTTATATCAAAGCAAATATTGCATATATTAAAATAATTTTTTTTCTTTTTCTTTACAGGTGAGTCTGTTATAAAACTTAATTTTGAGGAAATATGCGACAAGGTAATTAAAAAAAAAAAATAATAAAATCTAAAAAATGCATATATCAGTTAAGAAGTTATTAACGCGTACAAACCTTGGACTTCAATCCTTATAAATTCTATTGAAGAAATAAGGTTTCAATGCGCAGATATTCCATTAACTATACATGAGCGTGTTTAGATGAATTCTAACATAAGCGTCGGTAGTATGTCGGACAGTAATGGAGTAGTAGTGCAACAGTGTGGCATTGGCATAGGCGGTGCTGTGCGGTGGGTGTAGTCTCTGTACTGGCACTAGAAAAGATGTCCAACCGAGGTAGCAAGTTTGGCTATGAGACTATAGGCGATAGGATTGTGATTTCAATATTTTGGCGGAATAATCGAAGTTACAAAGCGAAGCCTGGATGGAATAGAAAATATTGCTCATCGGAAACTTGTGATACTGTGAAACGCTGATGCCAGCGACACAGTCTTGAATTGACGTTATTCTAACATACAGTTGTCATCTGATATATTTTGTTATATGGATGGAACAAAACTAAAGGAGAGAAAGGCACTGAGCGTACAGCTTAAGTAAAAGGCAGCTGCTATGGTATTGGGTTTGTGTATGTAAGATAAGAGCGAGTCTTACCTTACTTTACTTTAGTAGAAAGGTATGACACGCGTGAAATAGCGATCCAAGCGCCTCGATCTTCTACGCCCATTCTAATATCTCCGACACCAAGTTTCGAGGTGTCCCCCACCACTTGATCTATCCATCAGGCTTTTGGTCTTCCCGGTTTGCGTATACCACCGTGTTTTCCTTCAAAAGACTTCTTTGCTGGAACTACTTCATCCATTCTGACAACATGACCTAGCCAACGCAGCCACTGTATTTTGATGCTTGTAACTATGGTATCGTCGTCGTACAGCTGATGCAGCTCGTGGTTCATACGACGCCTATATTCTCCATTAACGCAAACTGGTCCATATATTTTACGAAGAATCTTTCTCTCAAATACTCCAAGCACTGCCTCATCTGCTTTCACAAGTACCCATGCTTCAGAACCATATAACAACACGGGTAGTATCAGTGTCTTGTACAGTGTAATCTTCGCCTGTCGAGAGGTGGCCTTGTTTCTAAAGTGCTTAATTAGTCCAAAGTAGCATCTGTTTGCCAGTATTATTCTTCGCTTTATTTCAAAACTGGTCTCATTAGTTTCGGTTGCGGCGATGCCGAGGTAGATGAAGTTGCTGATTATCTCAATGTTGTGGTTCCCAACTTTCTGCATTTTTTTTTATCTGCTCGGTTGTACAAGGCGTTTTGGGAGTTGAAACCATCCATTTCGTCTTATCTCCATTTACTGCCAGACCCATTTTCACTGACTCTCCTTCAATTCTTTCAAAGGCTACTTCCGGTGACCGGCATAGGCGAGTAGCATGTGCTCTCTTGTGATTAGTGTGCCATATCTATTCACATCTGCATCTCATATAATATTCTCCAGCAAGATACTAAAGAGATCACACGATAGGCTGTCTCCTTGTCTGAAACCTCGTTTGATATTAAAGGGCTACCGAAAGCGGCTTTGTAGTCAACAAAGAGATGGTAGGTGTTGATTTGTTCTTCTCGGGTCTTTTCCAGCATTTGGCGCAGTGTAAATATCTGGTCAAGGGTGGATTTACCAGCTCTAAAGCCGCATTGGTAGGGCCCAATTATCTCATTGACTTTAGATTTTAATCTTTCATACAGCGCGTTCGAGAGTATCATGTATGCGATGGGGAGGAGTCTTATTCCTCTGTAGTTTGCACAATCTGTCTTCTGATGCATACGTTAGCGTGTCGCCTCCGGTCTTAAATAGTTCAGCGGGTAACCCGTCGGCTCCTGCTGCCTTGTTGTTCTTTAGTCGGGTCACTGCTACTTGGTCCCCATTCTGACTAGGATTTAAACATTCTATACCATCATCAGAGATTTGTTCTGCGGTAACCTTTTCGCCGCCAACGTCGGACACTAGCAGATGGGTAAAATGTTCTTTCCATATCCTCAGCATGGTATCTGTGTTAGTCACCAAATTTCCTTCTTTGTCTCTGCAGGAGGATGTGCCTGTACCAAAGCCATCGGTTTGATGTTTAATTCTTTGGTAGAATTTTTGGACTTCATTCTGACTTCTATACACTCAAGACTTTCCATTTCCTTTTGCTTTCTGTGGAATAGACATTTCTCCCTCTCCTTTTTTCCCGAGTTGCTCTATATGCCGCATTCTTGGCTTCAGTAGGTTCTCGACGCTCTTGGTCGTACCATGGGTTTCTTGGGGGAGGCTTCCTGTACCCAAGTAAGGATTTCGCGGCATTTTCCATGAAGTGGACAATGGTTCGCCACTGCGCCATTATATTATCGGAACAAGAAGACATGTGTCTTTGTGAATATTTTTATGTTGAAATCTGGTGCTACTAACTACCATGATTTTTGCCGCGGCGAAATCTATCAGCCTCAACCCATTACTGAACGTTTTCTCGTGGAGACTAAACTTTCCGACTGTTGGACCAAAGATGTCTTCCTTTCCTATCTTCGCATTAAAATCTCCCATTACGATTTTAATATCATGGGCAGGGAGCGGTCATATTCTCTCTCTAGGCGCTCGTAGGAAATATCCTTGATCTAGTCGTCCTTGTCTTCCGTCGGGTCATAGGCACAAATTAGGCTGATGTTGATGAATTTGGCTTTTATGCGGATTGTGGCTATCCTCTCATCCACCGGAGTAAATCTGGAGACATGGTGTTTTAGTCTCCGTCTTGGTTTGATGGAACTCTGTTATGGATCAAAGCTGGAGTATTCACAGGTCGAATTGCTAGACCAAAAAAACGCCCTGTAGGAGAAAATCGGGGCGATCATGATAGGTGACATGACACATGAGAGATCATTGAATATGAACACAGTTACAGGCAGTTAGTTGAATTATAAGGACATAACAAGCTGGTGAAGCCAACGACTGTCTCGGAATGTAACGACGAGATTAATGCTTTCTCTGAGTCTCATAACCATACCGAAGTAAGGGGGATATCCAACAAAACGAGGGTAATATGAGATTAAGTGAGGAGCTCGGAGATGGTACTTTTCAGTAAATGTAGTCCGCAACAAGCTTATTGCAGAATTAGGTGTATCTTAAAAAAAAATGTTTGCTTCTAAAGATGTTAAGGGTAATTTTTTAAGAGCTATAGGAAAGTTAAAAAAAAAATCACATACAATTCCGAAAAATGCACGATATCTTTATTTGAATCGACAGTATGGTCCATACAATTTAAAGTTTGAAGATTATTACATTTTAATATTGACCGTGACTGCGCCCCAAATGGTCCATGGGCTTAGTCCAGTGCATTTTGGGCAAAACAAAGTTGGATATCATCTCACGGTAGCACTCACCGTTTACATTTGCGTTACGATTAGGGTCATCTTTGAAGAAGTACGGTCCAATGATGCCACCAGCCTATAAACCGCACCAAACTGTGATTTTTCTGGATGCATTGACAATTCTGCTTATCAATGACCTTCGTCGTAATATGAAAGAAGCGCGCGATGATATACCACTTTCATAAGACCGAAAATGGAGTACAACTCACATGTATGGGCTGTAGATTCAAAATCATCCCTGATACTACTGGACCGTGTACAGAGGAGAGCGATGGCGTTGATTGGAGACAGTAGGGTATCCAACTCTATTGCCTTCCTTGAACTTCGTTGCAATGTGGGTTGTAAGGCGCTGTTCTATCGATACTTTCATGGTGTGTGTTTGTCTGATATTCGTCTTCTTAGTCCTGATGTAAGGATGTTCCTCCGAGATATGAGACATTCCAGGAACTCCGTCTCGTTTGTAATTGATTGGCCTGTGTAACGGACAATTCTTATTTCTCCCGAACCGTTTGTATGTGAAATCGACTTCCGGCTAACGTTTTCCCACCCTCCATCCATCCAGAAATTTAAGATAAATATTAACAAACTCTACATCATTTTCCCCCCATCAATTCCTAATTTCCATTCCCCAATGCAATGCACTGCATTCAAAAGAGATATCCCCTGCGTGTTTGCTAATAGAAAAGTATACCCCTATTCTATGGTTGAAGGGATAATAAATGATATGTAAACCCTATTTAACCATCAACATATTTAACATTCAATCTTCTCAAAAATTCATAAGTTTTACCTCCAAACTTAGACATAATTCCTTGAAAAAAAAAAAGAAATTGCGAAAATTGTTTCATCTTCAATTATAATGAATGTTGATAAATTAAATATATCATTGCATTAATAAGATGTCATTTATTGCGAAAAACAACTTGATACAGAAAAGTATTTGATACAGACAAAAATCTCCAAAAAAAATCTGCAAACAATGCTTTCAAGATTTTCCCCTACCACTCTTATTCAGGGAAATTTTTCAAATGTTACATGAAATGAAAGCATTTTTCTGATTCAATTCGAGAATGAGTCTGTTCTTTTCGTTTTATTGTATTGTTGTGCAGAATATTAAAGCATACTTTTGGGATTTCAAATTTGTGCTGCCTACTTTCGGGGGAGGCTTTTATCTTTTGCATTTTAATGTACTTTTCTCATTCATCCATTAACTTGTAATTGTATTAAGTTGTCAGTTGTCTTCAAAATTTGAGAAACCATGCAGCAGCAGTCACTCACACTCTTCGATTCCATTCCAAACCACATACCCACACGCAGAGGCTTTATGCAATTGTGTGTGTGTGTGCGTGTAAGTGAGCCAGGACTTGCCATGGATAATGATGGTTCATTTAAACCCATAAAGATCAAAAGTAGATTTTCATTTCCTAAATATATTTCACTTTGTATAATTGTTATTTTTTTCTGTTAACCGCTATGTGTTTGTATGTGTGTGTATATATATTCATTCCTCATCGGTTTAAATGACTTTTGCGGCTGAAATGTCTGTAGATGGGGGTGTGTGTGTGTGTTTGTGTGCCTTATAGTATGGCCGGTTTTGTGTTGATAAAATCTTAATAAAGATAGTGATGCTAAATGTGCCGTAACCGCATTAGCAAACCAAAAGATTGTGGCCTCCTCTACTATACGACTGTCGCTCCTAAAAGCCTACTACGCTCAACCAAACACACTCACACAGAGTAAGAGTGGACTAGGTTATTAAGGCTTGGCTTTTGTGTGCGGCATCATTAATTGTTTAAAGATAATATGGCATAATTTAATGACTTTTAGCAAATACCAGGCATAATGAGACAATTTTCAAATGTTTGAGTAGGCCGCGCTGTTCGCAACCTTAAGGAAATTTAACATACCATTAAGCATGGCATATTTTTAGGATGTTAAATAGAGTAAGATTTTTGTTGAACATATTTTATGAGCTAAGCAGAGTTGCCCCACTGATGCTACACAAAAGTTTAGCCTCTGTCTATTAGAGAGTGAAATTTTTGTTTAACATATTTTATGGCCCGGTACCAGATTTGTTGAGCATACTGAAAATTAAACAAAACATTTAGTATGGCATACTTTTAGGCTGTTTAATAGCGAATATTTATGTTTAGCATATTTTATGGCTGGCTGCAGACAATGAGTCCTTCTATTACGGTTTATCTTTTCAGTTTTTTTTTTTTTTGTTTGTTTGTTTTAGCTTCATTTTCGGGAAAACATTTGGAATTAATTAAATTTTTAATTCATAGCGTATTCGGGGCTTTCTTCCGTTTTATTCTATTTTCTTATCATTTGACACTTTATTATGCGCAGCACTCGAGCATAGCAACAAGGCTCACAAATTTGGCACTTTGGCACAGACAGCTATTAAATTCCTAGGCAAAATTTGCATAGAATATTGTATTTCGGTCAGTTGTTGGAGGCCTGTTAGGCTAAATGTTAAAATTTAAAAGTATACTCCCTTTTGGTATTGCATTCGTTACAGTTTTATCTCTTTCTTGTGAGTGGCCTCGCCAGAATTTAAGCAAATTCAACAATTTCATGCATAACAGCTAGTGAGCTTACTTACTTTGTTACGTACGATGCTGAACAGTGGTTTAGTTCAAGGAAAATTTAAGTAAGTAAGGAACTGCAATGATAAAACTTTAACCGCTGACAGAAAGATTAGTAAATTAGACTGTAAATGAGGTAAATGTGCACCTAACTTCAGCTGCCTAATCAAATGTAAATGAGCTGAGTCCTCCAGATTCAACAAGACGAGGCCTAAAGTTAATAGAAGCGGGAGATTTGGGGATTCAAGATACAAATCATTCAAATTTTTAATGTTTTGGTGGTACGGAAGGTTCTGAGAAAAGGCTTGAATGCCTCATAAAATTCATCATGTCAAGATCAAACAAGACTTGTTAGGATGAACTCCTGTCAGAAACAGAATATGAGGCTTGTGCAATAGTGGCGGAGAATCTGAAACCTGCCCTTGGTCTGGTTTCTTGCAGATAAATCTCCAGCAATGTAAAGCCACTTCGAAGGCTATAAAGGATTTTTTTGAAGAAGTTTTGGAACAAGGCGAGCGGATATGACCATTCGTTATAGTTAGGGTAGGTTTCGTCAAGTTGGAATAAGTGTGAATTTAAAAACAAATTCCCTAACCGTTCTCCATGTTATGCCCCTAAGATGGTTAATAAGGGTGAGGGTCCGCCTCCACCCGATATCTAAAAATTATATATCCTATGTTTCCTACCAGACAAACGTACACAATTTATGAAAATTTTGGGACAATTGGTTCAACCACCGCTTTTGAAGGGTGGCGTGACCCCCTATACTTCGATCTGATTTTGTATTTCAGATTCGAAATCTACTCCCGAATACCTTCTATTTGAGTCCCATATTGAAATTAACGTTCAATATGGCTGTTTGGGGGAGTTTAAGGGTTGGGGCGGCCCGATGGGTACTTAGACTCAATTTTTAATACCATATTCGTATTCTACTCTCCAATACCATTCATTTGATACCTGTTTTGTGCCAATGGGTCCACTTTTGATTTTAAGTGGTGTTTTTGGGGAAACGGGGGAGGGTCTGTCACCTTCCAATATCAAGAAACTAAAAAGCTTTTCCTCCTTTCTGACCATTTTCGTAATCTACTCCCGAATACCTTTCATTCGAGCCCCATATTGTCATGATCGTCAAATAAACCTATTTTAAGGGGTTTTGGGGCTGAGGCCCCACAGGTACTTGGAACCAACTTTTATTATGAAATTCGTACTCTATTCTTGAATACCTTTCATTTGATTCCCATATTGTCCCGATTGGTCCTCTTTCATTTTTGGGTAGTACTTTTGGGGTAAGGGGGAGGGTCCGCCCCCCCTCCCGATATCAAAAAATTTGAGAAAAATGTTAGTAATTAGATTGTCATGGAAAATTAACGCTTTTTATTCTTTGTTAAACATTTTTTAAGTTTCTCCCTTTCATCACAGTGCCTTAGTTAAGAAAATACAGCATTCACTACCTCAAAAAAAAAAAAAAAAAAGATATCTAGAAAACTTCCATTGCTTGCCCTTATCTTAACAGCGTGGGATTCTTTCTTTTTCACTCCTTTTCTGTCACTTACAACATTTACTTCCTGTTGTTGTGCCCGCTCAATTCTATGCATATCTTAACGCTCATTTTAGATTTGGTTCTTCTTTGGTGCTGCTTTAATTTTTTTTTTCGCTGTACTCGCACTTCTTCTATTCGCTTTTCGCTATTTCTGTGCAGCTAGCCATTTCTCACTCTCCATATATTTTTATTTAAATGGTAATTCCTTAGATCCTTGCAAATATTAAAATGTCTGTTGAGACAAAAAAAAAAACAAAAGAATGAAGAAGAAAAGAAACACAGAATGCCAAGCAATGCTAAGTCCATGTCTTGCTCTAGGGGCCATTTCCTTTTGGCTTTTTTTATAGCGTGAACAAAACTAAGAAAAGGAGAACAGTGTCATGACTCCTTTTGGCTGATTGTTTGGCCATTCCTTTACAAGCAAAGGGTCCTTTCCCCGATACTCCCTGCCTTCGTTGGTGCTCCAGCAAATTGTTACAAAAAAGCTCAACAATAGGAACAACAATGCCAACAAATATCCTGCCTTGGAAACTAATACTTCTGCGTGTAGTTTATCTCGACAGACAAATTATTTTCTTTTTGAATTGATAAAATAATTATACGCCATTAAGGATAATGTTCCTTGGTGTTATCCAACTTAAACACAATTTGCATAACTATTGAGAAGTTGTGACCATGTAGCCGACCAAGTTCGTTTGTCCTTAAGCATCTCCTAGCGTCAATGTTCAGCACAATTTTTCCTTATCGCATCTTTGGTTTCCGTTACACTCAATTTTTTTCCTATTGAGTACTTCGTTGGCTTTAAATGAATGAGAAGAATGAAAAATACAAGGACATCAAATCAAGCGTTTGAAATGAAGTACGAAATTAAGCAATGAATTGGAAATAATCATTTCTGTGGTACTTGAAAAAATAGTTTTAGAGGAGGAGAAATAAATGGCAAAGGGTTAATCACTTCATCGTTGGAACAGCATGTAATTTGAAAAGCGTGCTAAGTTCGGCCGGGCCTAATTTTATATACCCTCCCCCATGGATCGCATTTGTCGAGTTCTTTTCCCGGCATCTCTTCTTAGGCAAAAATAGATAAAAGAAAAGATTTGCTCTGCTGTTAGAGCGACATCAAGATATGGTCCGATTTGGACCACAATTAAATTATATGTTGGAGACCTGTGTAAAATGTCAGCCAATTCGAATAAGAATTCCGCCCTTTGGGGGCTCAAGAAGTAAAATAGAGAGATGGATTTATATGGGAGCTGTATCAGGCTTTAGACCGATTCAGACCATAATAAACACGTATGTTGATGGTCATACGAGGATCCGTTGTACAAAATTTCGGTCAAATCGGATAATAATTGCGACCCCTAGAGTCTCAAGAAGTCAAGTCCCCAGATTGGTTTATATGGCAGCTACATCAGGTTATGAATCGATTTGATGCTAATTTGGCACAGTTGTTGAAAGTCATAATAAAATACGTCATGCAAAAATTTCATTCCAATCGGACAATAATTGCGACCTCTAGAGGCTCAAGAAGTCAAGTCCCCGGATCGATTTATATGGCAGCTATATCAGGTTATGAACCGATTTGAACCCTATTTGGCACAGTAGTTGAAAGTCATAGCAAAACACGTGGTGCACAATTTCATTCCAATCGGATAAGAATAGCGCCCTCTAGAGGCTCAAGAAGTTAAGACGCAAGATCAGTTTATATGGCAGCTATATCAGGTTATTGACCGATTTGAACCTCATTTAGCACAGTCGTTGGTGGTAATAGCGAAACACCTTGTGCAAAATTTCATTCAAATCGGATAAGAATTGGGCCCTCTAGAGGCTCAAGAAGTCAAGACCCAAGATCAGTTTATATGACAGCTATATCAGGTTATGAACCGATTTGAGCCATACTTGGCACTGTTGTTGGAAGTCATAGCGAAACACGTCGTGCAAAATTTCATTCCAATCGGATAAGAGTTGCGCCCTCTAGAGGCTCAAGAAGTCAAGACCCAAGATCAGTTTATATGGCAGCTATATCAGGTTATTGACCGATTTGAACCTCATTTAGCACAGTTTTTGGAAGTCATTACAAAACACGTTTTGCAAAATTTCATTCCAATCTGATAAGAATTGGGCCCTCTAGAGGCTAAAGAAGTCAAGACCCAAGATCAGTTTATAAGACAGCTATATCAGGTTATTGACCTATTTGAACCTAATTTAGCACAGTTGTTGGATATCATAACAAAATACTTCGTGCAAAATTTCATTCAAATCGGATAATAATTGCGCCTTCTAGTGGCTCAAGAAGTCAAGACCCAAGATCGGTTTATATGACAGCTATTTTAAAACATGGGCCGATTTGAACCATACTTAGCTTACTGTTTTTGGATGTCATAACAAAACACGTAGTGCAAACTTTCACTCCAATCGGATAAGAATTGCGCATTATAGAGGCTGAAAACCAAGATCGGTTTATATGGCAGCTATATCAAAACATGGACCGATATGGCCCATTTATAATCCCAACCGACCTATACTATTAAGAAGTATTTGTGCAAAATTTCAAGCGGATACTCTTTCGAAAGTTAGCGAACGACGATCAAGAATATATATACTTTATGGGGTCTCAGACGAATATTTCGAGTAGTTACAAACAGAATGACGAAATTGGTATACCCCCATCCTATGGTGGAGGGTATATAAAATTGAATTTGTGCTTGTCGGTTTGTTTGTTTGTTCGATATAGACTCATAAACGGCTGAACCGACTAGCTTGAAATTTTCACAGATTGTGTTGGTTGATCTGGAAGTAAACATAGGCTATATATTTTTTTGATGTAGGAAGGGGGGCGGACCCTCCTCCTTACCCCAAATTACTATCCAAAAATAAAAGTGGACCGATCAGGACAATATGGGACTCAAATGAAAGGTATTTCGGAGTAAGGTACGAATTTCATATTAAAAATTGGGTCCAAGTAACTGGAAGCCGCTCCATATAGGGAGGGGGGCGGACCCTCCCCTTACGACAAAAGTACTACCCAAAAATAAAAGTGGACCGATTGGGACAATATGGAATTCAAATGAAAGTTATTCAAGAGAAGAGTACGAATTTCATAATAAAAGTTGGGTCCAAGAACCTAGGGGCCGCCCCACCCCTAAAACCCCTTAAAATAGGTTTATTTGACGATCATGACAATATGGGACTCAACTGAAAAGAGTTCGGGAGTAGATTGCGAATATGGACAGTAAGGAGAAATAGGCTTTATAATTTATGGACTTCGGAATGGGACGGACGCTCCCCCGTTACCCTAAAACACCACCCAAAATCAAAAGTGAACCAATCGGGACAATATGGGTATCAAATGAAAGGTATTGGAAAATAGAATACGAATATGGTATTAAAATTAGGGTCTCGGTACCCATTGGGCCGCCCCAACATTCCCCCAAACAGTCCTATTGGACGTTTATGTCAATATGGGCCTCAAATGAAAGGTATTCGGGAGTAGATTACGAATCTGGCATACAAAATCAGTTCGAAGTGTAGGGGGTTACCCTACCTCCCAAAAATACCTTAAATGAGACTCGGTTTTTATACCCACCACCGTAGGATTGGGGGTACATTCATTTTGTCATTACGATTGCAACACATCGAAATATCAATTTCCGACCCTACAAAGTATATATATTTCGGATCGTCGTAAAATTCCAAGGCGATTTAACGATTCCGTGTGCTTGTCCGTCTATGCGTCTGTCCGTCCGTCTGTTGTAATCACTCTACAGGCTTCAAAAATTGAGATATTTAGCTGAAATTTGGCACAGATACGTCTCTTTGATGCACGCTGGTTAAGTTCGGGCCATATCGGACCATATTTGAAAATAGCTGCTATATAGACCGATTTTCCAATAAAAGGAAAAATAAAGTTTTTATGGCCATTAGACCATAAAAACTTTATTTTTCATCCTATTTGGCTGAAATTGGAAACAGTGAGTAGTTTAAAGCTTTCCGCCATCTGACCTAAATATGGTTCAGATCGGACTATATTTATATAGCTTCCATATAGACGATCTCCCGATAAGGGGTCTGAAGCCTATACAAGCTTTATTTTTCATTCGATTTTGCTGAAATTTGAAACAATGAGTAATTTATGGCTTCCCGACATCTGACCCAAATATGGTTCAGATCGGATTATATTTAGATATAGCCGCCATAAGGACCGATCTCACGATAAAGGGTCTGAAGCCCATGAAAGCTTTACTTTTTATCCAATTTCGCTAAAATTTGAAACAGTGAGTTATTTTAAGCTTCCTGATACCCGATCTAAATATGGATTAGATCGGAATATATTTAGATATAGCTACCATATAGACCGATCTCCCGATAAAGGGTCTGAAGGCCATAAAAACTTTATTTTTTAACCGATTTCGCTAAAATTTTAAACAGTGAGTTATTTTAAGCTTCCTGATACCCGATCCCAATATGGATTAGATCGGACTATATTTAGATATAGCTACCATATAGACCGATCTCCCGATAAAGGGTCTGAAAATCATAAAAGCTTTATTTATTACTCGATTTCGCTGAAATTTGCAACACTGAGTTATTTTAATCCTCGCGACATCTTACCTAAATATGGATTAGATCGGTCTATATTTAGATATAGCTGCCATATAGACCGATCTGCCGATAAAGGGTCTGAAGGTCATGAAAGCTTTATTTTTTATCCGATTTCGCTGAAGTTTGGAATTGTTTTGTTTGTTCCATAGAATCAAACACGGGTGAATAGATTTTTGTAAAATTTTCACAGATTGTGTAAGTTTGTTTGGAAGGAAACATTGGCTATATAATTTTTAGATATCGGATGGGGGCGGTCCCTCCCCTTTACCCCATAAAACCCACCCAAAACCAAAAGTGGACCGATGGACACAATATGGTTGTCAAATCAAAGGTATTAGAAACTAAAAAATTATTATGGTATTAAAATTTGTGCTCAAGTTTCCATCGGGCCCCCAACCCCAAAACTCCTCTAAACAGATATTTGGCGTTTCTATCAATATGGGACTCAAATGAAAAGTATTTGGCATTAGATTACAAACATGGCATAATAAAGTAGGTCCAAGTAATTAGAAGTTGTCCCACCTCCAAAAACCCCAAAATTGGCATATTAGTCGACCAAGGCTATATGGGACTTAAATGAAAGGGAGGTCGCCCCACCCCCAAATACCCCCATATGGGCATATTAGCCGACCAAGGCTATATGAGACTCAAATGAAAGATATTTGTGAGTGGATTACAATATGACATTAAAATTTACGATCAAGTCCAGGTGGCGCTTTTCCTCCTAAAAATACGTCAAATAGGTTAATTGAGCCATTATGACAATATGGGACTCAAATGAAAGGTATTTGAGAGTAAAAAACGATATCCAATTTTGGAGTCAAGTGTTTGGGGGGATATAAAGTTCGGTTTAGGGGGTGCTTTAGGGCGTCACCCCCTAAACTAGACTTCATATCCGACAAAGGCAAATTGTACCTCAAATCAACGGTATTTGGGGGTAAAGAACGAATTTGATAACTATTTTCAAGGCAAAGTACATCAGCCCCAAAACACCCTCCAAACGGTTAATATTTACCCACCATGGCAATATGGGGCTTAAATTGAAGGAATTTGGGAGTGTTGCATGAATTTGATATCCATATTTGAGTGGTAATTTCTGAACTGTCATCGCTCCCTTAAAAAGCAAGTGATAGTATGTGTAGGGCATGTGGGGAAGATGATGAGGCGATGGAGCATTTCCTAAAAACTTAAATTTTCTTCTTCGAGGTTATTTTTTAGTTTTTAGAGCGCACAACAAGCCGATTACTGGCTTAGGTGTATAACTATAGTGGCATGGGGCAGATTAATATCTGCACCCTCTTTTCCAGCTAACCTGCCTTTAGTCCAAACATGGACAGTTAGCAAACTCTTGACGCAGCCGAATGTCTTTATCTCCCACCACTTAGTGGTATCCATTAAACTTAACATGCGAAAGAAATGTCATATAACTTCTTTTGTGTGATTGTGTGTGAAGTAATCCTTTATCCATTGAATATTTGGCAACTTATCGATAAAATATATATAAGCCTTTTTCATATGCAAAATGGTTTTGTGTCACTTATGCCTTATCCTCGTATTTTTCTTAAGCTCTTTTGCACTTCCACTCTTTCGCCAATACTTAATTTCTCATAAAAATTTCATATTAATATGTCATCATAAAAGAATAATGTCATGGACAAATGCGTAAAAAATAAAAGGGGAAATGTCGGAAAAACGCAAGCATTAACGATACATAAATACAATACAATAATAAATGTCGGAAACATCACAGTCGGTGGAAAGCGTTAAAATATAAAAAATAAGTAAAAGCGTGCTAAGTTCGGCCGGGCCGAATCTTATATACCCTCCACCATGGATCGCATTTGTCGAGTTCTTTTCCCGGCATCTCTTTTTAGGCTAAAAAGGATATAAGAAAAGAGTTGCTCTGCTATTAAAACGATATCAAGATATGGTCCGGTTCGGACCACAATTAAATTATATGTTGGAGACCTGTGTAAAATGTCAGCCAATTCGAATAAGAATTGCGCCCATTGGGGCTCACGAAGTAAAATAGAGAGAACGATTTATATGGGATCTGTATCGGGCTATAGACCGATTCAGAACATAATAAACACGTTTGTTGATGGTCATGAGAGGATCCGTCGAACAAAATTTCAGGCATATCGGATAATAATTGCGACCTCTAGGGGTCAAAAAGTCAAGATCCCAGATCGGTTTATATGGCAGCTATATCAGGTTATGAACCGATTTGAACCTTATTTGACACAGTTGTTGAAAGTAAAAATAAAATACGTCATGCAAAATTTCAGCCAAATCAGATAGGAATTGCGCCCTCTAGAAGCTCAAGAAGTCAAATCCCCAGATCTGTTTATATGACAGCTATATCAGGTTATGGACCGATTTCAACCATACTAGGCACAGTTGTTGGATATCATGACGAAATATTTCGTGCAAAAACTCATTCAAATCGGATAAGAATTGTGTCCTCTAGAGGCTCAAGAAGTCAAGACCCAAGATCGATTTATATGGCAGCTATATCAGGTTATGAACCGATTTGAACCATACTTGGCACAGTTGTTGGGTATCGAAACAAAACACGTCGTGCGAAATTCCATTCCAATCGGATAAGAATTGCGCACTCTAGAGGCTCAAGAAGTCAAGACCCAAGATCGGTTTATATGGCAGCTATATCAGGTTATGGACCGATTTGAACCATACTTGGCACAGTTATTGGATGTAATAACAAAACACGTCGTGCATTTCATTTCAATCGGATAAGAATTGCGCACTCTAGAGGCTAAAGAAGTCAAGACCCAAGATCGGTTTATATGGCAGCTATATCAAAACATGGACCGATATGGCCCATTTACAATACCAACTGACCTACACTAATAAGAAGTATTTGTGCAAAATTTCAATCGGCTAGCTTTACTCCTTCGGAAGTTAGCGTGCTTTCGACAGACAGACGGACGGACGGACAGACGGACGGACATGGCTAGATCGACATAAAATGTCGTGACGATCAAGAATATATATACTTTATGGGGTCTCAGACGAATATTTCGAGTAGTTACAAACAGAATGACGAAATTGTGGTGGAGGGTATAAAAACCCATTAAGTTCCCCAGGACGATCTTTGTATACCACCTTGGATATATAGAAGCGCGCTCTTTCTTCGTAATAAATACAAACAACATTATCTTCTTCCGTAGAGGGATTCTGGAATCTCAGATTTAAAAAAATTGACTTAAATTTTCAAGAGTACGGAGTTTCTACTTTTTCGCCGGTTTTGCAGTGTTCTTCGTGGGGAAAGTTCATAAAGGGTGATTTTTTTGAGGTTAGGATTTTCATGCATTAGTATTTGACAGATCACGTGGGATTTCAGACATGGTGTCAAAGAGAAAGATGCTCAGTATGCTTTGACATTTCATCATGAATAGACTTACTAACGAGCAACGCTTGCAAATCATTGAATTTTATTACCAAAATCAGTGTTCGGTTCGAAATGTGTTCATTCACCGTTCAGCGATGAGGCTCATTTCTGGTTGAATGGCTACGTAAATAAGCAAAATTGCCGCATTTGGAGTGAAGAGCAACCAGAAGCCGTTCAAGAACTGCCCATGCATCCCGAAAAATGCACTGTTTGGTGTGGTTTGTACGCTGGTGGAATCATTGGACCGTATTTTTTCAAAGATGCTGTTGGACGCAACGTTACGGTGAATGAACACATTTCGAACCGTTGCTCGTTAGTAAGTCTATTCATGATGAAATGTCAAAGCATACTGAGCATCTTTCTCTTTGACACCATGTCTGAAATCCCACGTGATCTGTCAAATACTAATGCATGAAAATCCTAACCTCAAAAAAATCACCCTTTATAAGGCTAATAAAATTCAACTGCGCCTTTGTCTAGGTCATATTGTGAGAATTAAACAAGAAGGTCAACACAAAAGTTTGCACAACAAAATATTTACCAGAGCAGGGTATGGTGGTAGATATCTCGAAACATATAAACTGGAAAAGAAGCGTGCAACACACGTAAATGAAAAGTGGCCACCCAAATTTCCATTGAGAAATCGGAAAGAATGCTCTCACAATAATGAAGTTCTCTCCCTCCATTCAAAGGAGGGACCTTCTTTTTCAAACCGAGTTCAAACAGCATGCCGCCTAGCGATACCTGATACCTAGATTTAGATTCCAGAGTAACTCCAATCCAATCCAAAATTTCCAATCCTGGCGTTAAGCTTCATAGATGGGCATGCTGAACTCTCTCTCAGAAGATAAGTGCTAAGACTAATTCTATCCTATGGCTGTTGACTTTCCATTCTATTTAGTTTCAAGTTTCAGATATAAGATTTACACTTCAGTCGAATAAACCTTTCATTCGTTGCTTTTTTTGAGGCTTAGCTATTTAAGATTCTTCACCCCAAAACTAGTTTGTTTCGTGTTGTTGGTTAACTGTAAGGTGTCCGACGAAAATTCGCTTTAATCACCGATATATATGCCCGTGTCTGGCGCTTTCTGAAAAACCAAAAAAGAAAAACAAGTAAAAGCGTGCTAAGTTCGGCCGGGCCGAACTTTGGATACCCACCGCCTAGGGTATTTATGTAAACCACCTTTCGTCAAAATCCGGTGCAAAACCCATACCTTATGTCCCATAGCAGAAATATGTGGAGGGGCTTAACTTAACTCTTTGTCCACAATTTCGGCAATATCGGACAATAAATGCGCTTTTTATGGCCCCAAAACCTAAAACCGAGAGATCGGTCTATATGGCAGCTATATCCAAATCTGAACCGATCTAAGCCATATTGACGGAGGATGTCGAAGGGCCTAAGACAACTCACTGCCCCAAATTTCAGCAAAATCTGATGTCCTAAATTTCAGCAAAATTGCATAATAAATGTGGCTTTTATAGGCCCAAGACCCTAAATCGGAGGATCCATCTATATGGCAGCTATATCCAAATCTGAACCGATCTGAGCCAAATTGACGGAGGACGTCGGAGAGCCTAAAACGGCGCACTGTGTCAAATTTCAGCAAAATCGAATAATAAATGCAACTTTTATGGGCCTATGACTCTAAATCGGAGGATCGGTCTATATGACAGCTATATCCCAATATGGACCAATCTGAGCCAAATTGACGAAGGACGTTGAAGGACCTAACACGGCTTATTGTCCCAAATTATAGCAAAATCGGATAATAAATGTGGCTTTTATGGGCCTAAGACCCTAAATTTGAGGATCGGTCTATATGGCAGATATATCCAAATCTGAACCGATCTAAGCCATATTGACGGAGGATGTCGAAGGGCCTAAGACAACTCACTACCCCAAATTTCATTAAAATCGGCTATATCCAAATCTGGACCGATCTGAGCCAAATTGACGGAGGACGTCGGAGGGCCTAAGAAAACTCACTGTCCCGAATTTCAGCAAAATTGGGTAATAAATGTGGCTTTTATAGGCCTAAGACCCTAAATCGGAGGATCGGTCTATATGGCAGCTATATCCAAATCTGGACCGATCTGAGCCAAATTGACGGAGGACGTCAGAAGGTCTAAGACAGCGCACTGTCCCAAATTTCAGCAATATCGGATAATAAATGCAGCTTTTATGGGCCTATGACCCTAAATCGGAGAATCGGTCTATATGGGGGCTATATCAAGATATAGTCCGATATAGCCCATCTTCGAACTTAACCTGCTTATGGACAAAAAATTTTCTGTGCAAAGTTTCAGCTCAATATCTCTATTTTTGAAGACTGTAGCGTGATTTCAACAGACAGACGGACAGACGGACAGATGGACGGACGGACAGTCAGACGGACCGACAGATGGACGGACAGACAGACGGACAGACGGACAGACGGACATACGGACGGACAAACGGATAGATGGATGTACATGGCTAAATCGTCTTAGATTTTTACGCTGATCAAGATTATATTGGGTTGCCCAAAAAGAAAGTAAATGCATTTTTAATAAAATTTAGATGAACTTTTATCAAATATACTTTTTTTACACTTTTTTCTAAAGCAAGCTAGAAGTAACAGCTGATAACTGACAGAAGAGAGAATGCAATTACAGAGTCACAAGCTGTGAAAATATTTGTCAACGCCGACTATATGAAAAATCCGTAATTACTTTTTGGGCAACCCAATATATACCTTATAGGGTCGAAAATGAATATTTCGTGTTGCAAAAATAAAATTTGTTGGAATTCATAATTTTACTCTACGTACCAAATTCCTGCCAAACAAGGCAGAAATGAAAGCTTCTAGGAACCGAACAAGGCTAATCGAGAGATCGGTTTATATGGGAGCTACATGAAGTTAAGGACTGTTTTGCACCGTCGGAAGTCGTACCAGAACTATAGATGGGAACTATGTCAGGTTATTACCCAATTTCAACCGTACTTGACGCAGTTGTTGGAGCTCGTAACAGAAAACTTCATGCAAAATTTTAGCTAAATTGGACAAAAATTATAAACTGCGGGGGTTTAAGATGTCAAATCGTGTGATCGGGTTATATGAGAGCTGTGTCAGGTTAAAGACCGATTGCAAAAGTACTTCATACAGTTATTGGACGTCGCAACAGAATGCTTTATGCTAAATATCAGCCCTATCGGATATCCATCGCTGCTTTTTGGGGCTAAATATATCAAATCGGGAGATAGGTTTATATGGGAGTTAAAACCAAATCTGAACCAGCATGCATTCGCCAACGACCTACATCAATAAGATGTGTCTGTGCAAAATTTCAAGCTGCTAGCCTAATCGACCGCTATTGTGATTTCAACAGACGAACGGACGGACAAGACCAGGTCGACTCCAGATGACCAGATGACCAACATTTCAAAATGACCAGGGTCGCAAATCAATATTTCGAGATGGTGTTTATTAAAATTGACATTTTTTTTTTTCAAGGAAAATTGTATCGATCATTTATCAATAAAGGGTTATGCTTGCAAATCGTTTCCAAACATTTCTACCATTTCATAATTTTATGCAAAAAATTTGATTTGCCTTTCTCTCTCATCACTTTGCTCCAAAATTATCTTCGCCTTACTGTAATTTCTTCACCGCAGCACCCACCACATCCATTCTCATCTATTTGATTTTCAGAGAACATCTTAAAAGTATCGCCGTTTGCTGATGCAGTTGTTGCAACAAATTGTCGGTGTAGTGGCAGTGGCAATGACACAAGTGTAGATGGCTGGTGGGAAAGGGTGATAAGTGATGCCGAGGGACTGGGTGGGAGCAAGTGAAAATTAAGCTGGCAGCAAATTGCACAACAGTGTCTACTTTATGCACACATACACTGTCAATAGAGCGAGAGGCGAATGCTGAAGAGTAAACACAGGCACCAGCATCATACTCTTTGTTATTGTTCTGATCCATAATGGGAATAGTTGTATGGGTAAATGCGTGAGAGTGTATATGCATGTAAACATTAAAGCACACACCCATAAGCACTCATGCATTCATTTATTCATTTGTTGTTCCTTCAAACCCCTTGGCCAAGATCCCCACACAAATGCACATGCAGCACATTTAACACAAAAACCTATTTTGTGTTGTGCATTTGTATTGTATTTCATTTTGTTTACCCGCCCACATTTGTGTGTGGGTGGGTGTGTGTGTGCATGGTGTGTGCATGGCTGAATGTGTCTGGCAGCTCAAAGCTATTGGGTCGTTTTATGCTTGTTTGTTTGTGTGTGTGTGCGAGCGCTAGTGTACTTAAAACAAAGAAGGATATACCTTGGCACTTGGGTATTATGTTAAATTATTAAAAATGGTTGAAACTCCCACACAAACACACACATATACCCTCACACACACACACAGAGTGGCATTGTACAGTGATGATGAAAAATAATAAAAAGCTCAAAACAAGAAAAAAAAAACAAAATCGAATTAATGTTGTCAGACACAGCAAATTGTGGGTCGTACAAATGTGGAGGGTAGAACAGAGAACAACTACAAAAATAAACGATCATCTTATGTTGAGTTGAGTTTATTGTATGACATCGTTTGGGTTTGACACCGATAATAATGATGATGATGAAGATACCACCGCCGGTGATGCTGAGTTCAGTTTTAAAAGGCGATGAACAGTGTTGAGATTTGGCATGCAATGCCAGACATGGAGTTGTATAACGTAACTAAGTTACGTTATTTAACTTTCGATTACTTCATTACAACCACATTGGCATCAGTACGAGTAAGTCTTCAGCATTAGTGATGGGATAACCATTGGTGAACATATTTAGAGCCTAATAAGAGACCTAACCCCTGTGGCTGCTAAGTGGACACGACACGGAATTTTAGGGATTTAAAAGGAGTTTAGTTTCTAGCGCAAAACCCCTAAACAACTTGTAAGCCATACAAACATCTGCATGTGTTGCCTGCTTCATCTTTATCTACTTGTTTATCCTTAGTTTCATTGCAAGCACAACCCACTGTGCAGCTGCTATCATTACTAGATTTTGGCACTTGCTACTAAAGTTAAAGCAGGGCAATTGAAAATATGACATTTTGGGAAGGGGGAGCGGAAGATATTTTGCCAAGTCTGCTGATGATGGCGTTTATAGTATTTTGTGGCAGCTGAGAATGCATTTTTGATGATGGCATGGTACAAGTGACACAGATATTCTAGACCTCAAGTAAAGAGTAAACCAGAAATGATGCACAAAAGGAAAGTGTTTTTGTTGCATAGTTAAACTGATTAAATTCAGTTCAACAAAATGGTGGAATTTTAACGCGATTATATTTGTAGTGATTTTATAAAGACTTGTCAAAGTGAATTTTAAGAGATGCCGATGGTAATACAGGAATTTTTATACCCATCACCGAAGGATGGGGGCATATTCATTTTGTCATTCCGTTTACAATACATCGAAATATCCATTTGAGACACTATAAAGTATATATATTCTTGATCAGCGTAAAAATCTAAGACGATCTAGCCATGTCCGTCCGTCTGTCTGTTGAAATCACGCTACAGTCTTTACAAATAGAGACATTGAGCTGAAACTTTGCACTGATTCTTTTTTGCCCATAAGCAGGTTAAGTTCGACGATGGGCTATATCGGACTATATCTTGATATAGCCCCCATATAGACCGATCCGCCGATTTAGGGTCTTAGGCCCATAAAAGCCACATTTATTATCCGATCTTGCTGAAATTTGGGGCAGTGAGTTGTGTTAAGCCCTTCGACATCCTTCTGCAATTTGGTACAGATTGGTACAGATTTGGATATAGCTGTCATATAGACCGATGCGCCGATTTAGGGTCTTAGGACCACAAAAGCCACATTTATTATCCGATCTTGCTGAAATTTGGGACAGTGAGTTGTGTTAGGCCACTCAACAACTTTTTTTCAATTTGGCCCAGATTGGTCCAGATTTGGATATAGCTGCCATATTATGGACCGATCGCTCGATTTAAGGCTATGGGCCCATTAAAGGCCCATTTATTGTCGGATGTCGCCGAAATTCGGGTGAGTGAGTTGTGTTAAACCCTTCGACATACTTTTGCAATATGGCACAGATCGGTTCAGATTTGGATATAGCTGTCATATGGACCGATCTCTTGATTTAAGGTTTTTGCCCCATAAATGACGCATTTATTGTCCAATATCGCCAAAATTTGGAACAGTGAGTTGAGTTAGGCTCTTCGATATTTTTCTGCAACTTGGCCCAAATCGGTCCAGATTTGGATATAGCTGCCATATAGACCGATCTCTTGATTTAAGACTTTGAACCAATAAAAATTGTATTTTTTGTCCGATTTCGCCGAAATTTTGAACAGTGAGTTGTGTTAGGCTCTTCGATATTTTTCTGCACCTTGGCCCCAAATCGGTTCAGATTTGGATATAGCTGCCATATAGACCGATCTCTTGATTTAAAGCTTTGGACCAATAAAAAGTGCATTTTTTGTCCGATTTCGCCGAAATTTGGAACAGTGAGTTGTGTTAGGCTCTTCGATATTTTTCTGCAACTTGGCCCAAATCGGTCCAGATTTGGATATAGCTGCCATATAGACCGATCTCTTGATTTAAGGCTTTGGACCAATAAAAAGTGAATTTTTTGTCCGATTTCGCAGAAATTTTGAACAGTGAGTTGTGTTAGGCTCTTAGATATTTTTCTGCACCTTGGCCCCAAATCGGTTCAGATTTGGATATAGCTGCCATATAGACCGATCTCTTGATTTAAAGCTTTTGACCAATAAAAAGTGTATTTTTTGTCCGATTTCGCCGAAATTTTGAACAGTGAGTTGTGTTAGGCCCTTAGATATTTTTCTGCACCTTGGCCCCAAATCGGTTCAGATTTGGATATAGCTGCCATATAGACCGATCTCTTGATTTAAAGCTTTTGACCAATAAAAAGTGCATTTTTTGTCCGATTTCGCCGAAATTTGGAACAGTGGGTTGTGTTAGGCTCTTCGATATTTTTCTGCAACTTGGCCCAAATCGGTCCAGATTTGGATATAGCTGCCATATAGACCGATCTCTTGATTTAAGGCTTTGGACCAATAAAAAGTGAATTTTTTGTCTGATTTCGCAGAAATTTGACACAGTGACTTATGTTAGGCTTTCGACATCCGTGTCTCTTATGGTTCAGATCGGTTCAATTTTAGATAAAGCTTCTAAAAAGATCAATATCTTGTTATACATAATTGACCAATGACTAGTACTTATTAATATTTGGTCCTTTCGACTTTTCTCGTGGCGTTTTTCTATCACTTCCAACAACTGTGCTAAGTATGGTCCAAATCGGTTAATAACTTGGTATAGCTGCCATATAAACCGATCTTGGATAAATCAATCTCCTGATTTTACTTCTTGAGCCCCTCCAAGGCGCAATTCTTATCCGAATGGACTGAAATATTACCCAATGACTTCAGCTAAGGTCATCAACATTCAATGCCATGCCCATCCGTCTGTCCGTCCTCCCGTCTGTATGTTAAAACCACTCTAAAGTCTTTAAAAGGAGATTGGCAAAATTCTCAAATATCAATGAGTGCAGTCGATTCAAGTTTAAGCTTAATGATAAGGGGCCTCCTTTTTATAGCCGAGTCCGAACGGCGTGCCGCAGTGCGACACTTTTTTGGAGAGAAGTTTTACATGGCATAGTACCTCACAAATGTTGCCAGCATTAGGAGGGCAAAACCACCGCTGAAATTTTTTTCTGATGGTCTCGCCAGGAATCGAATCCAGGCATTCAGCGTCATAGGCGGACATGCTAAACTCAGTGCTACGGTGGCCTCCATCTTGTTATCTTGATATAGCCCCCATATATACCGATCTGTCGATTTAAGGTTTTAGTAGCAATAAGGCCGCATTTATTATCAGATTTCGCTGATATTGGCGAGAGAGGATTGTGTTAAGTCTCTCAACATATTTATTCAATATGGCCTAGATCGGTCCAGATTTAGATATAGCTGCCATTTAGACCGATCTCTCGATTTGAGGTCTTGGACTCATAAGATGTAGAATAGCTCATTATGGCCATAGTTACAAAATATTTCAACTGATTTGTTCAAAATTTGGTATTTGATGATTATGTACCTATATGAAAGAATCTGCTAAGTTTCTTTAAAATCGTTTCAGATCATGTTATGGGCCTTCTGACAAAATTTAGAAAAAAAATCCCATAAAAGAAAATTGCCAATAAAATTTAGTCTTCCTTTCAGAAACTCATTTAAACCCCTCTAGCTACAACTAAGAAGTAACTCTCTTCCTCTGCCTTAGTTTAATTTTCCATATTTGAACAAAACCACCAAAATTGCAATACTATATTCCATTATTATGCCACACACACACAATGCTGCTAACAAAATGCGAATAATTTTTCATGTCCTTTTATCGCATTATCCCTCCAGACGATAGAGTGTCACTTTTGAAGGACACTCATTGACAATGAACTCTCCACAGAATGTTCTTCCTTTTCATTATTCACAAACTATGATTTTTCCAACTCATATACCGAATGAAATTTTCAACAAACTGCTTGCCATTTTTTTTTTTTTTTTTGTTTATTTCCAAATAAAATTCTTCTCACATTTAAATTATTAAATTTTATGACTTTCAAAACTATGAAGCCATGCTCACCTCAGCGCATGTATAAAATTTTCCAAAAATATGATTTCCTGCCATATCAAGGCAGGCTTGAGCCAAACGGAAAAACTATGATGGCATAATGTGTGCAAATGTAATCAAAGATACACCATGGAGTAGCATAACCGCATATGTATGCGATATATCTGACTCTCTGTGTCTCTATCTGTGTGTCCCTACCCGCATACATTGTGTATGCTGATATTTTGCATTATTCATATTTGAGGGCAAACATGTGTAAAGTAAAAGTTAAAAATTCTGCAGATTTATTTTGTAGCTTGGTATGACATTTTTTTGGTATATTGCATAAAATTATTTTTGCAAATTTAACTTTGTCCTGCAGTGAATTGAGTGGATTGTTATGGGGAAGTACTGAGAAGGTTTTAAGCTTAACGAAATATTGTATATTGAAGGCAAGCAGAATGAAAATTGTGGTAGGGTTTAAATTGCATGGTATTAACAGATAACAAGCAAAAAGGCTTCAAGTCCGGTAGGGACTATTAAGCCCTGTCCGTCCGTCCAACAGTCAGATTCTCTTCTTGAAGATATAATGTGATGTCCGTTAGACAAACCATGTATTAAAACTGTCGAGAGAACACCAGCTCTTCTCATTGAAGGCGGTCCAGAAGTTCCAAAGACAATTTGGAAGCTCCATCCCATACATGTGAATTATATTCCATTTTCGGTCGGATGTCGGCAGTATAGATATTGAGAAGTTCAGAAGAAGTGGAGTTATATTTTCCCCGCTTAGGAAAGCCTAAACACTAAGCGGGGAAAATATTACTCCACTTCTTCTGAACTTCTCAATATCTATACTGCCTACATCAGGCCGAAGATGGAATATAATTCACATGTATGATATGGAGCTTCCAAATTGTCTTTGGAACTTCTGGACCGCCTTCAATGAGAAGAGCTGGTGTTCTCTCGACACTTTTAATACATGGTTTGTCCAACGGACATCACATTATATCTTCAAGAAGAGAATGTGACTGGACCTCCTTCAATGAGAAGAGCTGGTGTTGATTGGCAACGGTAGGGTACCCAACTGTACTTTCCCTTGAGCATCATCGTAATGTGAGTTGTGTGACGCTATTCTGCCGGTACTTCAATAGCGTGTGTTTCACAGATATAAGCCTTCTTATTCCTGAAGTAAGGATGTTCGTCATGAATACCAGACTTTATAGGAACTTACACCCATTTGTTATTGATTTGCCAACGCGCTAGAGAGAATTATTTTTATTGCCCGAACTGTTCGTATGTGGAATCGGCTTCCTGACAATGTCTTCAAACCTGACTATGACATCCAGAAATTTAAAACTAATGTCAACAAACACCAATCCCTCTTTCCCCCCTCCGATCCTTAATCCTGCCGAAACAATGCACTGCTTTTATAGTGGACATCGCCGGTGTGAAAAAAGACAAGTAAAAAGGCATTAAGTTCGGCCGGGCCGAACTTTGGATGCCCACCACCTCGGGTGTAAATGTAAACCCATTTTCGCCACAATCTGGTGAAAATTGGATATCTTATGCACCCAAATTCGGCACGAACATCGAGAGGTCTAATAAACATAAGCCACTGTTAAATTTTGTATTACAAAATTCAGCGAAATTGGATAAAGAACAAGTAAGAGCGTGCTAAGTTCGGCCGGGCCGAATCTTATGTACCCTCCACCATGGTCGCATCTGTCAAGATCTTTGCGCAGTATCTGTTTTTAGGACGGAGGAGCAGCTATATCAAGTTAAGTCCGATTCGGGGCTCAAGAAGCGAAATCGGGAGATCGGTTTATATGGGAGCTGTATCAAGCTTTAGATCGATTCCGACTATAGTGCACACGTATTTTGAAGGCCATGGGAGAAGCCGTTGTACAAAACTTCAGTCAAATCGGACGAGAATTGCGCCCTCTAGAGGCTCAAGAAGTCAAGACCCAAAATCGGTTTGTATGGCAGCTATATCAGGTTATGAACCGATTAGGACCATACTAAGCACAGTTGTTGGAAGTGATATCAAAACACTATGTGCGAAACTTCAGTCAAATCAGAGAAGACTTGCGCCTTCTAAAGGCTCAAGAAGTCAAGACCCAAGATCGGTTTATATGGCAGCTATATCAAAACATGGACCGATGTGGCCCATTTACAATCCCAACCGACCTACATTAATGAGAATTTCAAGCAGCTAGCTCTACTCCTTGAAAAATTGCTTTCGACAGACAGACGGACGGACGGACGGACGGAAGGAAGGACAGACGGACGGACATGGCTAGTTCGACTTAAAATGTCACGACGATCAAGAATATATATACTTTATGGGGTCTTAAACGCATATTTCGAGGTGTTACAAACAGAATGACGAAAATAGTATACCCTCATCCTATGGTGGAGTGTATAATAAAGCTTTTATGGCCTTCAGACCCTTTATCGGAAGATCGGTCTATATGGTAGCTATATCTATATATACCCCGATCTAAACCATATTAAGGTCAGTTGTCGGAAAGCCTTAAACTACTCACTATTTCAAATTTCAGCGTAATCGGATGAAAAAATAAAGTTTTTATGGGCATTAGACCCTTTATCGGAGAATCGGTCTATATAGCAACTATATCCAAAAATGGTCCGATTTGGCCGGTTCAAAAACTTAACGAGTGTGCATCAGAAAGACGTTTCTGTGCCAAATATCAGCTCAATAGCTCAATTGTTGAAGCCTGTAGAGTGATTACAACAGACAGACGGACAGACACACGGACATCATTAAATCGTCTTAGAATTTTACGATGATCCGAAATATATTGGGTTGCCCAAAAAGTAATTGCGGATTTTTTAAAAGAAAGTAAATGCATTTTTAATAAAACTTAGAATGAACTTTAATCATATATACTTTTTTACACTTTTTTTCTAAAGCAAACTAAAAGTAACAGCTGATAACTGACAGAAGAAAGAATGCAATTACAGAGTCACATGCTGTGAAAAAATTTATCAACGCCGACTATATGAAAAATCCGCAATTACTTTTTGGGCAACACAATATATACTTTGTAGGGTCGGAAAATGATATTTCGATGTGTTGCAAACGGAATGACTAAATGAATATACCCCCTATCCTACGGTGTTGGGTATAAAAACAAGTAAAAAAGGGCATTAGGTTCGGCCGGGCAGAACTTTGGATACCAACCACCTTTCGTCAGAATCCGGTGAAATTTGCATACCTTATGCACCATAGCAGTTTTATCGAAATATGTTCCGATTCCTATGTTCCGGACATTATGTGGCGCAGTTGTTTGAAATCATAATAAAATAGCACGTACAAAAATGTTTGCCCTACCCGGTAATACTTACGCCCTCTAGAGGCTGGATTAGTACAATCGTGAGATTGGTTTGAGTAAGGTCGTTTGGTGTCATAGCGATGGATTACATCCAAAATTTCAGCCAAATCGGATGAGAACTGCGCCCTCTAGAGGCTCAATACGCCAAACCTGCCATCTATATGCCAGCTATAATCAAACATCTTCCGATTAGGACCATACTTGGTATGTTGGTTGAAAGCCATAACGAAACACCACTTGCAAATTTTAGCCAAATCGAATTATTTTAGCGTAGCATAATCGGAAAGTCGGTTTATATGGGAGCTATATCAGATAATGCACCGATTTGAACCGTACACGGCACGGTTGTTGGGAGTCATTAAACACTACTGGGAAAATTTTAGCCCAATCTTCCTCTAGAGGCTCAAGAAGTCAATATCCAATATCGGTTTATATGGCAGGAATATCAAAACATGGACCGATATACAATTACAAATTTTGCCCATGAACATTCCACTAAGGAACAGGGACAAACAGGGACACCGCTTTTTTCTGATGGTCTCGCGAGGATTTCAACACAGGCGTTCAGCCTCAAAGGCCGACATGCTAACCTCTGCGCTGCGGTGGCCTCCATGGACCAATATAGCCCATTTACAAACCCAACCAACCTTCACTAATCGGGAAGCATTGCAAACGCCTAGCCTTATTTCTTCGAAAGTTAACGTGCTTTTGTCAGACGGACTGTTGGACATGGCTAGATCAAGATAATCTTGACAATTGTTGAATCTCAGATCAATATTTCTTTGTGTTGACTAGAATGACTAAAAAAGTATACCCCCATCCTATGAAGACTAAAAAGCAAAACTAAATGTTATTTAATTATCTATTTTCCATTTGCCATAACTGACCATTTGAACTAAGCCCCTTTAAAGCTTTCAATGACTTATCGTCTTTTTTTTAAAGAAACATTGATTTTAACACCTGTCTTCCAGCAAATCCTTTTCATAATCTAAACAACCTACCAAATGATAGTAAAATATTGAATAAAATATGTGTCCACTCACACACAAATACACCCACATATGTATATGCATAGAACTACCCACATAAGGACCGTGCACCATAAAATCCCATAGAATATTTGCTCAACAGCACAAGGATATTCATTTTCAATTTTTATGTGACACAATGAAAATTTCTTTTTATTAAATTTAGGGGCCATTCTGTTGAATTTTAGACTGATATTGAAGAATGTGTAAGTGTTTGTGTATGGATTGGTGAGCGAGTGTTGTAGTGTTTGAGCGTAAGTGTATTGGTAAATGGATGTAGGCTGCATGAAACAATTATATTTTATCTATTTGCATATTTTCACATAAAATACTTGTCGTTCTTTTTATGGCCTTAACATACTACGGCTGGCAGCCAGGCTGCTAGGCAGGAAGAGCCGGCCATAAATGCTATAAAATATTGCTGTGCTTCCCCATACATTTTATGCTACGCAAAAATACCGATTGCCACAATTACTTGTGACTAACAGCATAAAGCCTCTCGAAAGCATTTTTTCCTCTGAAAAAAAAAATGAAAATAAAACCAACCGAAAACCGGGGGCGGTGGATGTGAAATGAAAAAGAAAATAAAATTTGCAAAGAAAAACCCCTTTTTCATTTTGTCGCCTTCAACATAGCGAAAGATCACATATGTATATGTATTAGACTGGCAGACGCACATACAGAGACATATATCTATGTAGGATTACCAATGTACAAAAAATTCTAACACAAAATCTTTGTTAAGCTTTGGATGCCAACGTAGCACAGATTCGGACCATAAATGAATGCTAAACATTGCAGAAGTCGTTGTGTAATATTTCAGTCCATTCAGATAAGAATTGCGCCTTGTAGGGGATCAAGCAGGAAAATTGGGAGATAGGTTTATATGGGAGCTGTATCAAGCTATTGATCGCGGTTGTACAAAATTTCTGCCAAATCGGCTGAGAGTTGCGCCCTCCAGAGGATCAAGAAGTCAAGATCCCAGATCGGTTTATATGGCAGCTATTTTAGGTTATGAACCGATTTGAAATATATTTGGCACAGTTGTTGGAAGTCATAATCAAACATCTCACTCAATTTTAGCCAAATCGAATAAGAATTGTGCCCTCTAGTGGCTCGAGAAGTCCAGACCCGAGATCGGTTTATATGGTAGCTTTATCAGGTTATGGACTGATTTCAACCATTCTCAGCACAGTTGTTGGAAGTCATAATAAAAAACCTCATGCAAAATTTCAGCCAAATCGGATAAAAATTGCACCCTCTTGAGGCTCAAGAAGTCAAGACCCCAGATCGGTTTATATGACAGCTTTATCAGGTTATTGACCGATTTCAACCATACTCAACACAGTTGTTGGAAGTAATAATAAAACGTCTTATGCAAAATTTCAGCCAAACCGAATAAGAATGTGTATGTGTTTGTGTATGGTGCTCTATCTTGTGCTCAAGAAGTCAAGACCCGAGATCGGTTTATGTGGCAGCTATATCAGGTTATGTACTGATTTCAACCATACTCAGCACATTTGTTGTAAGTCATAACAAAACATCTCATGCAAAATTTCAGCCAAATCGGATAAAAATTATGCCATCTAGTGGCTCAAGAAGTCAAGACCTGGGGTCGGGCCGATATAGCCGATGTAGCCCATTTACAATCCCAACCGACCTACACAAATAAGAAGAATTTGTGCAAAATTTCAAGCTGCTGGCTTCACTTCTTCGAAAGTTAGCGTGCTTTCGACAGACAGACGGACGGACGGACATGGCTAAATCGATTTAAAATGTTACGACGAACGAGAATATATATACTCTATGGGGTCTTAGTCGAATATTTCGAAGAGTTACAAACAGTATGACGAAATTAGTATACCCCCATCCTATGGTAGAGGGTATAAAAATCATCAACAATTTTTCTTGCGCTGGAAACGCAGTATTTATACCCTATACTACTACTGTGGTACTGGGTATTATAACTTAGTGAATTAGTTTGTAACACCCAAAAGGAAGAGAGATAGACCCATTGTATCAATGGGTCTATACCGATCGACTCAGAATCACTTTCTGATTTAATTTGGCCATGTCCGTCCGTCTGTCTGTCTGTCCGTCTGTCCGTCTGTCTGTCCGTCTGTCCGTCTGTCCTTCTGTCTGTCCGTCTGTCTGTTCATCTGTCCATGTTAATTTGTGTACAAACCACAGGTCACAATTTTCATCCGATCGTCTTCAAATTTAGTATGGGCGTGTCTTTCGGCATAGTGGAGACGCCTATTGAAATTGGAAAAAATTGGTTCAGATTTTGATGTACCTCACATATATATGTTCGCCCAATTTGCATTAATGCAGCAATAAAATGGTCATCTATTAACCGATTCTTTCGAAATTCGACAGGAAAGATTTTCTTACAACTCTCTTACTTACTTACTGGTGAATTTCATAAAAATCGGTTCAGATTTGGATATAGCTCCCATATATATGTTTGCCCGATTGTCATTAATACAGCAATAAAATGTTCATCTGTTAACCGATTCTCTCGAAATTTGACAGAAAGAATTTTCTTATCACTTTCGATATTGCTGATGAATTTTATAGAAATCGGTTCAGATTTGGATATAGCTCCCATATATATGTTCGTCCAATTTGCAGTAATACAGTAATAAAATGGTTATTTGTCATCCAATGGTCTTGAAATTCGACAGGAAGGATTTTCTTGTGATTCTCGATGTTATTGGTGAATTTCATAGAAATCGGTTCAGATTTGGATATAGCTCCCATATATATGTTCGTCCGATTTTCAGTAATACAGCAATAAAATGGTCATATGTTAACCGATTCTCTCGAAATTTGGCAGAAAGGATTCCCTTATCACTCTCGATATTGCTGATGAATTTCATAGAAATCGGTTCAGATTTGGATATAGCTCCTATATATATGTTCGCCCGATTTGCAGAAATACTGCAATAAAATGGTCATTTGTAAACCGATTTTCTCGAAATTTGGCAGGAACGATTTTCTTATGATTGCCGACATTGCAGGTGAATTTTATAAAAATCGGTTCAGATTTCGATATAGCTCCCATATATATGTTCGTCCGATTTGCAGTAATAATGCAATAAAATGGTCATTTGTTACCCGATTCTCTCGAAATTTTGCAAGAAGGATTTTCTAATGACTCTCGACATTACTGGTTAATTTCATGCGAATCGGTTTAGTATTAGTTATAGCTCCCATATATATGTTCGTCAATCGTATTACAGCTTGAACATATTTGCTTGCCGAGGTCTATTAAAATTCGTTCAGAATTGGATATAGCTACCACATTGTACTTATAGGGTAAGTGTAGGGTATTATACAGTCGGAACCGCCCGACTTTTGCCCTTCCTTACTGGTTTTTGCATAAAATAAGTTTTGAATTTTTTCGTTCATAAAAGTTTTACCATAATCGAATTGAGTTCAAAATGTTTCAAATTCACGACTAATGTTCAACGGTGGATGAAATGTTCCCGAACTGGGAATGAACACGACCTTAACCTCCAGCAACGCAGTCGACATAAAGCCAAGCAATGCACAAATCCTTAAAATCTTCTCCAAGCCGCATGGGATAAGTTCTCGTCTTCTGTTACATGGCCGGCGATATGCCAAGCTATCATTGCAACGAGCTGAGCTTGAAATTTGGCATAAATACTTGTAAAGTAAGTCATTGGGAAGTGTAAATTGGCCAAATCGGTCCTTATTTGTATGAAGCTCTATATAAACATATCTACGGATTTGACATTTTGAGGCACTAGATGGCGCTATACGCCACTAGCCAATAGATGGCTCTATACACTAAGCAGAACTTCTGCACTATAACTTATGTTGTGACTTCTAAAAGCCATGCAAAGGACGTTCTCTTTCCTGATGTTTTGTTTTCACCAAACTTTAAGAAGCAAAACTTCAAAAACGGCAACACTGTTCACAAATGATTTTGTAAGTTAACATTTTTTTGCTGTTTTGCCTCATAAAACAATAAAAAATAATAAGAACACATTCGACCATATATGTAGAGACACATCCTTTCAGCATTGTTGGCACATTTTTATTCATGAATGTTGGCCTATTTGGGGCCAACATAGCTTTCAACCCGTCCTCCCGGCGTATGTGTGGAGTCTTGTTTGTAATATATATCCTCCACGAAATGTTTTTCATATCCCTGTTTATTGTATACAAACCATTGAAAGACGAAAAACGAAACCCTTTTGCTCTTTAAGCATACGCACTTCAGCAGACCAACAACAATTTACATGGCTCAACTGAGATGTGTGAGAGATGATGTGTGGCAGATGGTGGTATCAATGGGTGTGCGTGTGTGCGGAGTTGTATAACTACAATCCTTTTTGTCTGTCTCCTTTAGCCTTTGTTGGGTGTTTAAGTCGTCATCGTTATAACATTTTCGGTTTTTTTTCTTTCTTGCGGTAGTAAAACGTTTATAGATCCTTTTTCATATGTTTCATCGACAAGTTATGACAATTGCCATTTGTAAGATGAATGTGCTTGCGAAAAAAAAAAACAGACAACACAAAATGGGAAATGTTTTCAGGTCTTGCCAGGGGGGTAAAGCAGCCGATGAAGAAAAAAAGGATACAACAAAGAATTTAATATAAGCATTATCCTTGAGAAAAAAAGAATCTCAATCAGATATTTGCAATGAGATACAAATTCGGCAAAATCCGATTTAGGTATTTTCAATTTAATGTTGGAAATATGTTGCCATTGTTCAAAATAAAACGATGTCGTTTAAATGAAAAGAGTATAAAGTGTTAGAATTGCTTAAGAAGAAATAATATATACACCTATTAAAATTAAATGTAACACTTAAAATAAAAACAAGTAAAAAGGCGTTAAGTTCGGCCGGGTCGAACTTTGGATACCCACCACCTCGGGTATATATGTAAACCACCTTTCATCAAAATTCGGTGAAAATTTCATACCTTATACTCATATACCTCATACCGATCTGAACTATATACGACATGGATGTCGAAAAGCCGAACATAAGCCACTGTGTCAAATTTCAGTGAAATGGGATTATAAATGCGCCTTTTATGGGGCCAAGACTTTAAATCGAGATATCGGTCTACATGGCAGCTATATCCAAATCTGGACCGATTTGGGCCAATTTGCATAAACATGTCGAAGAGCCTAACACTAAGCACTGTCCCAAATTTCGCCGAAATCGGACAATAAATGCCTCTTTTATGGTCCCTAAACCTTAAATCCAGAGATCGGTCTATATGGCAGCTATATTCAAATCTGGACCGATCTGGGCAAAATTGAAGAAGGACGTCGAAGAGCCTAACCAAACTCACTGTCTCAAATTTCAGCGACATCGGACAATAAATGCGTCTTTTATGGCCCCAAAACCTAAAACCTAGATATCGGTCTATATGGCAGCTATATCCAAATCTGGACCGATCTGTGCGATATTGCAGAAGTATGTCAAGGGGCTTAACTTAACTCACTGTTCCAAATTTCGGGGACATCGGGCAATAAATAAGCATTTTATGGGCCCAAAACCATAAATCAAGAAATCGGTCTATATAGCAGCTATATCCAAATTTGAACCGATCTGGACCAAATTGAAGAAATATGTCAAAGGGCCTAACACATCTCACTGTCCCAAATTTCAGCAAAATCGGTCAATAAATGTGGCTTTTATGGACCTAACACCATAAATCGGAGGATCGGTCTATATGGCAGCTATATCCAAATCTGAACCGATCTGAGCCAAATTAACGTGGAATGTCGATGGGCCTTACACAATTCACTGTCCCGAATTTCATCAAAATCGGATAATAAATGTGGCTTTTATGGACCCAATACCCTAAATCGGAGGATCGGTCTATATGGCAGCTATATCCAAATCTGGACCTATCTGAGCCAAATTGACAAAGGATGTCGAAGGGCCTAACACAACTCACTGTCCCAAATTTCAACAAAATCGGATAATAAATGCGGCTTTTATGGGCCTAAGACCCTGAATCGGCGGATCGGTCTATATGGGGGCTATATCAAGATATAGTCCGATATAGCCCATCTTCGAACTTAACCTGCTTATGGACAAAAAAAGAATCTGTGCAAAATTTCAGCTCAATATCTCTATTTTTAAAGACTGTAGCGTGATTTCAACAGACAGACGGACAGACGGACAGACGGACGGATATGGCTAGATCGTCTTAGATTTTTACGCTTATCAAGAATATATATACTTTATAGGGTCGGAAATGAATATTTCGATGTGTTGTAAATGGAATGTCAAAATTAATATACCCCCATCCTTCGGTGGTGGGTATAAAAAATAAATGGATAAAACTTGAACTTATAAAAATTTAAAATTAATTTAAAAAAATTAAAAACTTTAACCTGAATATGAAACAATCCCTTTAAGACTATACCTTAACTTTCACACCTCCTTAATGGTAAGGCAACACGTGAAATAACCCTCAGCTATTTGGGAAATATCCCCCATATTATCGCATTGCTGGTGATGGCGATAGTTGATGGTGATGTGGGTTTGTCGACTGATGATGTGTTGATGTTGCCGCACTGCTTTCCACCGCTTAAGCTGTAGGTGTATTGCTTATAACAGCCATTTAAAGAGTAGCTGACAGATCGAAAAGATTGTTGGGTATCTGTATGTGTGTGTGTGTGTGCGAGTGTGTGAAAGACATTGGTTGGTGTTTCACTGCAAATAATGAAATGCAAATGATATGCGTTTTCGCATAGCATAATCATGTTATGCAGCAAAATCTACTTTAACAATACCAACATATCCACGTGAACAAGGACAAAACGTGTTCGTAGCTTATGTGGAGTGTATACCACGTAAGTAGATTGGCAAAACACATACACATATGCACAGGGAGCCATAAGCAAAGTGTGCTTGCATAGGTGATGGCAATGACATGGCATGCATGGCAATTTGAGAATGGGTAGCGAAACGAGTTGCAAACCCTATATGGGGTACACAATGGAATTGGAGCAGAACTTGGGAGGAAAATTGAAACATGTTGAAGTTTTCAACACATACCGCATTGATCGAATAGAACAGCCAGGTATTCAGCTAACTAACATTGGTAAAGAATTTGCATATGAAAGAGTTGCCATACTCTAAGACGCAACATTAATATACTCTTTTATTATAACTCCATTACCATATCCAAGTTATAACCAAATATGGGCTAGTCTGCATCATATTTGGTTCAGATCCCAAGAACTCTTATACAAAGCAAAGTTTCAGAGAATTCGGACAATAAAAGCACTTTTTTGGGACTAAGACCTTCCTTGTAATGGCTGTTAGAAGTCATACAATAATACCACGTTTACAATTTTAGAGAAATGGGATAGTAACTGCGCCCTTTAGAGGCTCAAAAAGTCTAGCTGGTAGGTAGTTGTTTTTTTTGTTGTTGTAACCACATGTTCATGTGGAGATGGCGATCCTTGTCAAGCTCCTGTATGTGAACAAGCTCGTTCCGGTCCAAAGGACAGATCGCCGCGGGTACAGGGTGACCAAATGTTATTAAAAGTCGCCTTGTCATGCCCAGCATCATAGGCACTCAGTATTTGTGCAAGAGCCGGTGCCGCCCGGCCTCTCACTGAGACTCTGCGCTCGATACCGCTTATTGTTCACGACTGCCATGGAGCATTCCGCTATCCGCAACCTGTGAACGTGCCCGATAGCCCGCAGCTAAGCTTTTTGTGACAGCAATGAGCACCACATAGATTGGACCTCAATGTTCCAGCCTGTATGGGACTCACAAGTATCCCGTGCCGAGGTCGTTTTGACCATACTTGGCACAGTTTTCAGAAGTCAAAATAAAGCAATGGATTCAAATTTTCAACCAAATTATTTATTAATTACGCCCTCTTTGGACTCAAGAAGTCAACAACCGAGATCGGTTATTCAGATCAGAGATCTATTATATGGAAACTATCAAAACATGGACCGATATAACTCATTTACACTCCCAAACGACCTATAACAATCGGAGGTGTTTGTGCAAAATGTGAAGCGCCTAGGTTAGGTTTGTCCTATTATGAGACCTCGGACCATATCCAGAGGTTGTACAGGAATAAAAGAAACGGGAGGAATGGAGAACCATAATGGGAGTGAAACTACTATCTCTTACGGAAGCATGTATATGCCTTCGCCGGATCTTATGGTATATTGAATCGGAGCCATCCCCTCCCATCCACAAATCTTCCAGAAGTACGAAGCCTCCGCACAAAAGAGAAACAGAGCAAGTGCTCGATAGTCTCCTTCTCATCCTCGTAAAGACAACTACGATAGGGATGAGTCGTCGTGCATTATTCCTATTGCACAGTGTCCATTTATGACCCCTGTTAAGGTATTCCGAGACCTCTTATCGAAAGCAAGTAACTGTCGATGAAAGTCTCATCTTTTCACCGACACCGCTGTGGCCATCTCAACTTCTATGTTCAGCAGCTCGTCAAATGGCACGTAGGCAATATGGGTGACTAGTTTTCCCGGCGCAGATGAACCGCTTTTCATGCATTCTTTCGCCCTCTTAATTCTTGGGATCCCTTTATGTAAGTGAACCCATGTTAGCGCCACATCATGGATTGGGAGCCTATCGAGAAACTCCAAACAATCTGCCACACATCTTGACCTCACCATCCTCCAACGCAAGGACATGAGTGACGCCACACTGTTCACAGAAAACCTGAGTTTCGAAGGTGGTAAATCCCTTACCAGAATTTATCTCGCGGCTACTGTAATGGCACAGACCTATAGACTGAAAGACCGTGCACTTGTTTGGCAGTCTCAGAGACATACCGATATTGAGTGCGTCGGAGTAGACCCCCAATCCAGCCCAGACACTGCAAAATACAGCAGTTGCCCTCCATTCATCCCTCAATGGTAAAATGAATCGTGCATATCCTTATCCGAATCGGTACCGGAGATCCTCCTCTGTCTATCCTACCCGAATGAAACTGTGACCAAACCTGTCCTACTCCAGCATGCCCAGCTCCCTCAGCCTAAGCGCGACCTTGGCCGCGAAGTTACGAATATAGGCCTCAATGAGTTGCATAACTAGCATTGCTTTTTGTATTCCGTAGAAGTTCGCTGGCGTCAGTCCCTCTCTCACCTTCAAGTCTGTCAGTCTTCCCAGTGTTTTGAGCAAAAATCATGACAAACAACGCTAATTTCCCAGGGGATATATCTCCCATATCAATGAGTGTAGTCCGATTATAGTTTAAGCTCTACAGTAAGAGGCCTCCGAACGGGGTGCTACATGGCGACACCTATTGATAGATAAGTTATAACGTCGCAGGATACCTCACAAATGTAGCCAGGAAGGGGATCACCAACGCCGAAAAATTTTCTGATGTTCACGCCGGGACTTGAATCCTGGCATTCTAAGTCACATTTCCTTGACAATGGCAACACTAACTGTACGTAAAATGCGCACTCACACACATACTCACAATTTCACATATCTGTGCCGGAGTTACCCACACACTCGTTGCCAATGGGGTATGCATATTTTTACATATGTCCTAAGTGACATTAACAGCATCACCTTAAAATCCGTTTCTCTTGTTGGTGGGACACAAATATTAGGCAGCGACCACAGCCAGCAAAGAGATTTTCTAATATAGAGGGAGGGGTGCCGAGTTAGTAGTGACTTTGAAGTGCATTAACTTCTTTTTTTCCCCCCAGTTTTTGGTTCAACAAACTGCATAGATTGACTATTGACAGACCGCCACGCTGCCACACCAACAGACAGGCAAATAGTCAGAAAATTTGTTTTTTTTTTTGTCAACTAACAGTGTCAACAACAACGACAAGTAATTCCACCATAAAAAGCTTTGGGTTGCGTGTTAGCAGCACACTCACTTCACTCCAGCATCGGCAATAATTCCATTTTGAAGTTGTGCTGCAACAGCAGCATCAACAAAACTGCTATTCGCCAAAAAAAAAAAAAAACACCAAGGGTGGAGAACTCGAAGAACCCTAACTATTCATTGAATCTAAAGCGGATGTTGCTTCCAAATCTATTTGCATATGATGCAGCAGAAGGCGTGGAGCTTGGCAGCAGCTTGTGCTGCTGACAACAGTCACCAACCAACCATCAGCAGTGACTCAGTGATGGTTGATGGTGTTGACTCTGAAATCATTGGCAATATCATTACAACCAAGTTAGACACTCTTCTACCGCTTTCTAATTCAATACACACCACTATATGGAGGGATATGGGGACATGCCACTCCAAGTATGTGAAGCCATTCCAAATGTCATGATGAGCAACGCCAAAGGTGAGGGAATTTCAACAGTTCATCTATACACTTGGAGTGGATGAGGGGGAAATATTTGCAAATGTTTGTAGTGTTTGGGAAAAGTATGCACAAAAATAGTTTTGGTATGTATGGAAAACATGTTCAAAATATTGGGTTGCCCAAAAAGTAATTGCGGATTTTTTAAAAGAAAGTAAATGCATTTTTAATAGAACTTAGAATGAACTTTAATCAAATATACTATTTTACACTTTTTTTCTAAAGCAAGCTAAAAGTAACAGCTGATAACTGACAGAAGAAAGAATGCAATTACAGAGTCACAAGCTGTGAAAAAATTTGTCAACGCCGACTATATGAAAAATCCGCAATTACTTTTTGGGCAACCCAATATTAGGTTCATTTGATTAAAGACTTAAAAAAAAACTAGAATATTTTGTTGCAATTCTTTAAAGCGTTTAGTTCTGCAACACTAGTTCCAAGTTTTGCTGCAAACTTTTTAAAAATACGTATCTTATGGCTATGACAAAAAATTTGTTTCATTAGCCGAACGTAGAATAGCGTTCCAAGCGCCTCGATCTTCTGCGCTCATTCTTAAATCTCTGACACCAGGTTTCGAGGTATCTCCCACCACTTGATCTTTTCATCGTGCTCTTGGTCTTCCCGGTTTGCGTGTACCACCGTGTTTGCCTTCAAAAGACTTCTTTGCCGGAGCTTCTTCATTCATTCTGACAACATGACCTAGCCAACGCAGCCGTTGTGTTTTGATGCGTGTAACTATGCTATCGTCGTCATACAGCTCATACAGCTCGTGATTCATTCGTCGCCTATATCCACCATTAACGCAAACTGGTCCATATTTTTTACAAAGAATCTTTCTCTCAAATACTTCAAGCACTGCCTCATCAGTTTCCGCAAGTATCCATGCTTCAGAACCATATAACAGCACGGGTAGTATCAGTGTCTTGTAAAGTGTAGTCTTCGTCAGTCGAGAGGTGGCCTTGTTTCTAAACTGCTGACCTAGTCCCAAGTAGCATCTGTTTGTCAGTATTATTCTTCGCTTAACCTCAAAACTGGTGTCATTCGTTTCAGTTTAGGCAGTACCGAGGTAGATAAAGTTACTGACTATCTCAAAGTTGTGGTTCCCAACTTTCTCCATGTTCTTTATCTGCTCGGTTGTACAAGGCTTTTTGGGAGTGGAGACCATCCATTTCGTCTTATCTCCATTTACTGCCAGACCCATTTTCACTGACTCTCTTTCGATTCTTTCAAAGGCTGCAGTTACTACATCCGGTTACCGACCTATGGTATCGATGTCGTCGGCATAGGCGAGTAAAATGTGTTCTCTTGTGATTAGTGTGCCATATCTATTCATATCTGCATCTCGGATAATCTTCTCCAACAGGATATTAAAGAGATCACATGATAGGCTGTCTCCTCGTCTGAAACCTTATTTGGTATTAAATAATTCAGCGGATAAGCCGTCGGCTCCTGCTGCCTTGTTGTTCTTTAGTCGGGCCACTGCTACTTGGACCCGATTCTGACTAGGAGGTTAACATTCTATATCCTCATCAGGGATTGGTTCTTTGGTATGGTCGGACACTAGCAGTTGGGTAAAATGTTCTTTCCATATGCTCAACATGTTATCTGTGTCAGCTACCAGATTTCCTTCTTTGTCTCTGCAGGAGGATGTGCCTGCACCAAAGCCATTGGTTTGATGTTTAATTCTGTGGTATAATTTACATACACCTTAACAGCGTGTCGCCTCCTGTCTTAAATAGTTCAGCGGGTAACTCATCGGCTCCTGCTGCCTTGTTGTTCTTTAGTCGGGTCACTGCTACTTGGACCTTGTTGTGACTAGGAGGTAAACATTCTATACCATTATCAGGGATTGGTTCTGCGGTATCCTCTTCGCCACCAAAGTCGCATACTAGCAGTTGGGTAAAATGTTCTTTCCATATGTTCAGCATGTTATCTGTGTCAGTTACCAGATTTCTTTCCTTGTCTCTGCAGGAGGATGTGCCTGCACCAAAGCCATCGGTATGATGTTTAATTCTTTGGTAGAATTTCCGGATATCATTCTAATCCTGTGCCACCTCAATTCGCTAACACTCACGTCTTTCTACTCCCTTTTTCATTCTGCGGAATAGACGTTTCTCCTCTATCCTTTTCTCCCGATGCCTCTCCTTCATCTGGCGCGTTGCTACTGGTTGCAGGGTTGCTTTATATGCCGCATTCTTGGTTTCAGTAGCATCTCGACACTCTTGGTCTTGGAGGGTTTCTTGGAGGAGGCTTCCGTTACCCAAGTACGGATTTCGCGGCATTTTCCATGGAGTGGGCAATACAGGGTGGCTGATGAATATTGCTACAATGATGAATATTGCTACATTTTTTTTTCGGTGTATGGAATACATTTTTCTTTTATTCATGTTAAATTAAATTATTAAATTAATTATTAAATTATTATTAATTAAATTAATTAATTAATTAATTAAATTAATTATTAAATTATTATTATTAAATAGAAAAAAAGTTATTACATTTTTTTTTGGTAGCGGCTTTCATCAGCCACCCTGTAGTTTGCCACTGCGCCATTATATCATCGGAACAAGGACTGCTTTCATCAAGCAGTTGGGTCAGTCGAGTGGAGTATGCCGCTGCCATTTGTTGTGTCTGCAGCTTTTCAATGTCCAGCTTCCGTGCAGTGTCAGATCGTACTTTCCTCGCCATATTCAAACGGGTGCGAACCTTTGCTGCAACAAGGTAATGATCCGAATCTATATTCGCTCCACGGATCGATCTAGATGTACGATCGATCCGATGGATGAATGCCTTCCATATATCTCAATGTGATCAATTTGGTTCCTCATATTTTGATCGAGTGACAGCTATGTGGCTTTGTGAATATTTTTATGTTGAAATCTGGTGCTACTAACTACCATGTTTTTTGCCGTGGCGAAATCTATCAGCCTCAACCCATTACTGGACGTTATCTCGTGGAGCCTTAACTTTCTGACTGTTGGACCAAAAATGTCTCTCTTTCCTATCTTCGCATTAAAATCTCCCAGAACGATTTTAATATCATGGGCGGGGCAGCGGTCATATTCTATCTCTAGGCGCTCATAGGAAATATCCTTGGTCTGCTCGTCTTTGTCTTTCGTCGGGGCATGGGCACAAATAAGGCTTATGGTGAAGAATTTAGCTTTTATGCGGATTGTGGCTAGCCTCTCATCTACCGGAGTAAAGCTGGAGACAAGGTGCTTCAGTCTCCGACTAACCACAAATCCCTGGCGAAATTCATGCCTGATGTTATGGCAGCTATAGTTTAGTTTGCCACCGTTTGGTGTTGTAGTGACGCCATTCCCAGTCCATCCCACTTCCTGTAAGGCGGTAATATCTGCCTTGTACTTCTCTAATACATCCGCCAGCGCGTATACTGCAACTTCTCTATCAATAGTGCGGACATTCCAGGTGCAGATCCACAAATCATTGTCCTTTTTTCATTTGCGGGGGTCGTCAACGTTGATGGGGTCGGTTTTTACTATTCCTTTGTATCTCATGGTAGTTCTCATAGTTTTCGATAGCGGGTTACTGGCACAGCGCCCCAACTGCATGGATTTTGTGGGATTACACATGTATCCCTTGTTGTGGCGAGCAGCTTACTCCAAGATCCGACGCTCGCCTCCAGTCGCCCCTAACCTGGGAACAGACGCTGATGTTGGCCATTAGTTATTTGAAGGCGCCAATAACTCTCCTTGTCATCTCGAGTATCATTGGCACTCAGTATTTAATTAAGAGCCAGTGCCACCTGACTCCTCACTGACACTCTCCTCTCGAAAATCGCTAACTGCCCACGGCCGCATTTGCAGCTACTCCGCATAAAAACGGAGCTTTTCACCATCCGCAACCTGCGGACGCGCCCGGTAGCTTTCAGCTAAGCTTCCCGATATACACACTGTCAGAGACATCAAATAAGAACATCGGAGGGCCCGACGAATAAAGGAAAACGAAAAAAAATCAGTCAGTTTTTATAGACTTACATTTTTTTTATTATTTTAATTTATAAAACTGGTACAAGAGTTCCAATTAACTTCATATTCATTTTAAATCATTTAAAATTTTATTTTCTGTAACATGTTATAATTCACTGACCAGTGGCTGTATAATCCTCCAAAGCATTTATGCCTCCACCACAGAGTTTAGTAATTCCACTAGATTTTCTGCATATTTTAGCAATTTATACCACTCTTGTAGTAATTCTTTTTTTTTTTTGCACATATCTCCCCAAAGGGAATACAATTGTGGATGTAAGAGAGTATGGCGTTAAAACTTTATTTCCCACCTTCTTGTTGAGATAGGTCGGCGGTTTTTTTTTCGTTTTGCTCACTTTAATAGTTCATGTTTTTAAAGAAATGACTTTGACACTTTCCAATTGCATTTTGGGTGGGCTAAATTTTTTTCCCATCAGAAAAAAAGGGGAAAAACTTCTTAAAAGGAATGTTCATAAGAGGATATGCAAATTTTTACCATGTGCTTTATTCGTTTCGCTCACTCAGACAGTCAATTTTTTTTCGCTCAATCATTCCATTTCCGTTTTCCCGATGCTAACGAACTTCAAATGCATTTGCAATTTATATTTAGGTTCAGCGGTTGGTTAAGTGTTTTCCATTTAACTATTGACATCGGCAATCGATTGCAGGTGTAGTTGGATAGGTGAGAGAAACTGAAATAAATAAAAACAAGAAAAAGCGTGCTAAGTTTGGCCGGGCTGAATCTTGGGAACCCACCACCAAGGATTCTGCTAAAAATTTATACAAAATAAATTAAGCTGAAGGGCAAAATTTTATTCTGTATACCAAACATCTGTCAAACCACCAAAAATTTAAGCTTCTAGGAACCGAACAAGGATGATCAAGAAACCGTTTTAAATGCGAGCTATATTAGGGTATGGACTGATTTGGACCGTATTAAGCACAGTTGTTGAAAGATATTACAAAACACTACGTGAAAAATCTCAGCCAAATCGGATAAGAGCTGCGCCCTCTAGTGGCTCAAGATATTAAATCCGGAGATCTGTTTACATGGGAGCTATATCCGGTTATGGAACGATTCGGACAATATTCAACACCTATGTCAAAGGTCATACAAAAAGTTGTTGTACAAAGTTTCAGCCAAATCGGATAAAAATGTTTCCTCTAGCGGCTCAAGAAAAATAATCGGGAGATCGGGTTATATGGGATCTATTTCAGGTTGTGAACCGATTAAGACCACACACAGCAGAGAGGTTGGAAATTAAAACAAGTAAAAAGGCATTAAGCTCGGCTGGGCCGAACTTTCGATACCCACCACCTCGGGTATATATGTAAAAAACCGAAATATGTTCCGATTTGGACCAAATACTAATAAGTACAAGTCATTGCTCAATTGTGCATAACAAAATATTGGTCTTTTGAGTAGCTATATCTAAAAATAAACCAATCTTGACAAGGTACGACACTTATGTCGAAATGCCTAATATAAGTCACTGTGTCAAATTTCAGTGAAATCGGATTATAAAAGCGCCTTTTATGGGGCCAAGACTTAAAATCGAGATATCGGTCTATGTGGCAGCTATATCTGAACCGATTTGGTCCAAGTTGCAGAAAAATGTTGATGAGCCTAAAACAACTCACTGCCCCAAATTTCGGCGACATCGGACAATAAATGCGCCTTTATGGGTCCAAAACCTTAAATCGAGAGATCGGTCTATAGGGCAGCTATATTCAAATCTGTGCCGATTTGGACCAAATTGAAGAAGGATGTCGAAGGGCCTAACACAACTCACTGTCTCAAATTTCAGCACAATCGGATAATAAATGTGGCTTTTACGGGCCTAAGACCCTAAATCGACGGATCGGTCTATATGGCAGCTATATCCAAATCTAGACCGATATGGGCCATATTGCTAAAATATGTCGAGGAGCTTAAACCAACTCACTGCCCAAATTTCGGCGACATTGGACAATAAATGCGCCTCTTATGGGCCCAAAATTTTAAATCGGGAGATCGGTCTATAAGGCAGCTATATTCGAATCTGTACCGATCTAGGCCAAATCGCAGAATTACATCGAAGGGCCTAACACAACTCACTTTTCCAAATTTCAACAAAATCGGATAATAAATGTGGCTTTTATGGGCTTAATACCTTAAATCGGCGGATCGGTCTATATGGCAGCTATATCCAAATCTGGACCGATATGGGCCATTTTGCTGAAATATTTCGAGGGGCTTAACACAACTCACTGTCCCAAATTTCGGCGACATCGGACAATAAAAACGCCTTTTATGGGCCCAAAATCTTAACTCGGTCTATAAGGCAGTTATATTCGAATCTGTACCGATTTGGGCCAATTTGAAGAAGGATGTCGAAAGATACAACTCACTGTCCCAAATTTCAGCAAAATCGGATAATAAATGTGGCTTTTATGGGCTTAAGACCCCAAATCGGCGGATCGGTCTATATGGCAGTTATATCCAAATCTGGACCGATCTCAGCCAAATTGATAAAGGATATAAAAGGGCCTAACACAACTCACTGTCCGAAATTTCAGCAAAATCGGAAAAAAATTTGGCTTTTATGGGCCTAGGACCGTAAATCGGCGGATCGGTCTATGTGGGTACGGTCTATAGATAGACTGATCTCCCGATTTAGGGTCTGAAACCCATAAAAGGAGCATTTATTAACCCGATTTCGCTGAAATTTGGCACAAGGACCTATGTTAGGCATTTCGATATCCGTTCTCTATATGGTTCTGATAAGTCATTAGATACCGATCTCCTGTTTCAAAATCATGGGCCCATAAAAGGCGCACTTATTATCCGATTTCGCTTAAAATTTGGCACAAGCACCTTAATTAGGTTTTTCGACATCCGTGTTTTTATACCCTCCTCCATAGGATGGGTGTATACTAATTTCGTCATTCTGTTTGTAAAACCTCGAAATATGCGTCTGAGACCCCATAAAGTATATATATTCTTGATCGTCATGTCATTTTAAGTCGATCTGGCCATGTCCGTCCGTCTATCCGTCTGTCGAAAGCACGCTAACTTTCGAAGAAGTACAGCTAGCCGCTTCAAATTTTGCGCGAATACTTTTTGTTAGTGTAGGTCGATTGGGATTGTAAATGGACCAAATCGGTCCTTGGGTCTTGACTTCTAGAGCCTCTAGAGGTGTCATTTCCAACAAATGTGCTAAGTATGGTTTAAGTCGGTCCATGTTTTTATATAGCTGCCATATAAACGGATCTAGGGTCTTGACTACTTGAGCCTCTAGAGGGCGCAATTGTCATCCGATTTGACTGAAATTTTGCTCATGGTGTTTTGATGTCACTTCCAACTACAGCACTAAGTTCAAATCGGTCCATGTTTTGATATAGCTGCTATATAAACCGATCTTGGGTCTTGACTACTTGAGCCTCTAGAGGGCGCAATTCTCTTCCGATTTGAATGAAATTTTGCCATAGTGTTTCGGTGTCACTTTCAACTACTGCGCTAAGTATGGTTCAAATCGGTCCATAACCTGATAAGATCTTAAATCTTGTCTTCATGAGCCTCTAGAGGGCGGAATTCTCATCCGATTTGACTAAAACTTTGTACGTGGAGTTTTGGTATCACATCCAACAAATGTGATAAGTATGACTTAAATCGGTTCATAATCTGGTATAGCTGTCATATAAACCGATCTTGGGTCTTGACTTCTTGAGCCTCTAGAGGGCGCAATTCTCATCCGATTTGGCTGAAATTTTGCATGAGGTGTTTTGTTGTGACTTCCAATAACTGTGCTAAGTATGGTGCAAATCGGTACATAACCTGATATAGCTCCCATATAAACCTATCTGGGATCTTGACTTCTTTTTTCTGGTTCAAATAGGTCTATATTTTGATACAGCTGACCAATATTCTGTTTTAACAACTTAAACAGCGAATTGTATTTATTATACCACTCGACGTCCGTGCCAAGTTGGGTCCAAATCGGATGATATTTATATATAACTGCAATGGGTGTATAAATAATGCATTTTCCTCCGGATTATGACGAAAGGTGGTTAATATATAGAATCGAGGTGGTGGGTATCCAAAGTTCGGCACAGCCGAACTAAATGCCTTGCTTTGTTTTTGTTTTTTTTTTTTTTACCCATACAAATCAACCCGCCCTAATGTACAAATAATTAGTTTTTCAAGGTCGACACAATCATTTTTGGTCTCATTGACATTATAAAGCATTAAAGCTTCTCTATGTACTCTCAATGTAATTTAAAAAAAATATTAAAAAAAAAAAAAATCATTCTAGTTGTCAGCGTAAGCAGTTTTTGCTTTGGTACTAATTTTTTATACCCATAAATAGAAGCACAACATACGCATCCTGTTATTCATAGCCAAAGCCTTTGCCATTGCAGGCAGCCGGCATGATGTTGTTATGTTAAGAGGAATTACCTCTTTTTTCTGTTGACAATTCCATTGCATTTCCTTTAAAGAGTGAAAAAGGGAAAGAGACGTAGAGGATTCCATCAAGTGGATAAATTAGAAGCAAATAAGGCACACTAGGAAATCATTCAGCTTTTGGCATTGCATTGCATGGCATTTGCTTGAATGGCTGAATGTTGAATGCTTGCGCTTTGTCGAAGTTCCTGTCACCAATGCCCGTATTCGTGTGGAGTGTCAAGGTGCAAAGAGCATTTGTTGTACGGTGTGGCAGGTTATTAATGCTAGAGTTCAAGTGAAGAAGTGGCATCGGTGGGGGAGAGGTTTAAAGTCCTTGAGCAAAAATACTAGTTTTGCTAACGTTGTGCTGTGGAAAGTGGCAGGAAATTGTTGAATATTTATTGAGGAAAACAAAATGAATTGGTTTGAAATTTCATTTTGGTCTCTCTAACATCATTGAAACTTTACAACGGGAAATCAACTAATGCATGCATTTGGGGGGGAAATGACTGTATGAAGGAACGGGAGCCAGAGAGTGCCATTTATATTGCCAATGAGCACAGCCAATTGAATGTTGTTTCAATGGGGGGTGGTGGGCAGGTGGTGTTGGGTAGGGTGAATAGTGAGTTTTGAGTTAGGACCTTTTAATGAGAAAACTTTTGAACGGGTACTTGTACAACGGATTTGCGTACTGGCAGTTTGAATAGCTATACTAATACCACTATGAAATGCATTTGCTAAAGAGAAAATAAACAATGGCTTAATGACTTTTCGCTGCTTTATTAAACATATGTATGGGTGGGTCGGTAGTTAGTGCATATGTCAGGAAATCGATTGAAAGTAATTCAATGGAATGTAATGGCGCATAAGGACAAAAGTGGACACTTTGACCTTCTAACTCATGGGGGATTAAATTGTGGTGTGCTAAATTTATACACTCAAGTGAAAATGTTTGCAAATATAAAATGTAAAAAAAATTTAAAACAAATAAAAGTGTGCTAAGTTCAGCCGGGCCGAATGTTCATGGTGAAGGTACAATATATCTCCATGAAACGCATTTGTCAAGTTCTTTGCACGATATCTCTTTCTCAAGTTCTTTGCCCGATATCTCTTAAGCAAACAAAAGATAATGGATAAGAATTGCTATGTTATATGTAAACCAATTGGGGCCATACTTGGTTTGGATTTTGGGGACCAAAGTAGAAGTCATTGTGCTAAATTTCAGCCTAAGCGGATAAGAATTGCGCCCTTTAGGGGCTCAAAAAATAAAATTGGGAGTTCGGTTTATAATGGAGCGGGTTGAAGGCTATATACCGATTTAGACCATATTTGACACGTATGCTTAAGGTCATAGAAAAAGCCGTTGTATAAAATGCGCTAAACAATGAATTGCGCCCTCTAGAGGCTCAAACAGAATATTCAGGAAATCCGTTTATATGGGAGCTATATCAGGTTATGAACCGATTTGGATCGTTCTTAGCACAGTTATTGGAAGTCATAACAAAACACCTCATGCAAAATTTCAAACTAATCGGATAAGAATTGGACCCTCTAGAGACTCAAGAATTCAAGATCCAGAATCAGTTTATACAGCAGCTATATCAAAAGATGGACCGATATGGTCCATTTACAATCCCAATTGATATACACTAATAGGAACTATTCATGCAAAATTTCAAGCTCCAAGCTTTTTTGCTCCGAAAGTTTGCGTGCTTTCGACAGACGGACAAACACAACTAAATTGACTGAGAATATCAAGACAAGACAAGTATATAAATATAACATTGTTGGGAATCAGATAAATATTTCGTTGTGTTATTAACGAAATGACGAAATTAGTTTACCCACCGTGGTGGCGACTTTTATGAGTCCAAGACCATAAATCGGGAAATTCGTATTTATGTGGGTTAATGACACACACCGCTCAGCCACCCAATTGTAGCATTGCTCCCACTCTATATTTGGTCTGTGCGTCCGTCTGTCCGTTCGCCTGTCTGTCTGTCTGTCTGTCTATCTGTCCGTCCGTACGTCTGTCCGTCCATCTGTCCGTCCGTCCGTTTGTCCGTCTGTCCGTCAGTCCGTCCGTCCGTCCGTCTGTCCGTCTGTCCGTCTGTCCGTCCGTCCGTCTGTCCGTCCGTCCGTCCGTCTGTCCGTCCGTCCGTCCGTCTGTCCGTCCGTACGTCCGTCTGTCCGTCCGTCCGTATGCCTGTTGAAATCACGCTACAGTCTTTAGAAATAGAGAAATTGAGCTCAAACTTTGCACAGATTCTTTTTTATAACCACCACCAAAGGATGGGGGTATATTAATTTTGTCATTGCGCTTCCAGCACATCGAAATATCCATTTCCGACCCTATAAAGTATATATTGGGTTGCCCAAAAAGTAATTTTTCATATAGTTGGCGTTGACAAATTTTTTCACAGCTTGTGACTCTGTAATTGCATTCTTTCTTCTGTCAGTTATCAGCTGTTACTTTTAGCTTGCTTTAGAAAAAAAGTGTAAAAAAAGTATATTTGATTAAAGTTCATTCTAAGTTTTGTTAAAAATGCCATTACTTTCTTTTAAAAAATCCGCAATTACTTTTTGGGCAACCCAATATATTCTTGATTAGCGTAAAAATCTAAGACGATCTAGACATGTCCGTCCTTCTGTCTGTTCAAATCACGCTATTGTCTTTAAAAATAGAGACATTGAGCTGAAACATTTTTTTTTTTTTTTCATTTTTTTCCATAAGCAGGTTTAGTTCGAAGATGGGCTATATCGGACTATTTCTTGATATGGCCCCCATATAGACCGATCCACCGATTTAGGGTCTTAGGCCCATAAAAGCCACATTCATTATCCGATTTTGCTGAAATTTGGGACAGTGAGTTGTGTTAGGCCCTTTGACATCCTTCTTCAATTTGGCCCAGATCGGTTCAGATTTGGATATAGCTGCCATATAGAGCGATCCTCCGGTTTAGGGTTTTACGCCCATAACCGCCGCATTTATTTTCAGATTTTGCTGAAATTTGGGACAGTGAGTTGTGTAGGTCCTTTGACATCCTTCGTTAATTTGGCCCAGATCAGTCCAGATTTGAATATAGCTTCCATATACGCCGATTTCTCGATTTAAGGTTTTGGGCCCATAAAAGGCGCATTTATTGTCCCTTTTATGGGCCCAAACGTTCTTCTTCAATTTGACTCAGATCGGTTCAGAATTGGATATAGCTGTTATATAGGTCGATCTCTCGATTTAAAGCTTTGGGGCCATAAAAGGAGCATTTATTATCCCATTTCGCCGAAATTTAAGACAGTGAGTTGTGTTAGGTTCTTCGACATTTTGCTGCAACTTGGCCCAAATCGGTCCAAATTTGGATATAGCTACCATTTGGACCGATATCTCGATTTAAAGTCTTGGCCCCATAAGAGGCGTATTTATAGTCTGATTTCACTGAAATTTGCCACAGTGACTTATGTTGTGCTTTTCGACATTCGTGTCGTATATGTTTCAGTTTGGTTTATTTTTACCGTAGCGCAGAGGTAAGCATGTCCGCCTATAACGCTGAACGCCTGGCTTCGATTCCTGGCGAGACTATCCGAAAAAATTTTTCAGCGGTGGTTTTCCCTAATTTCCCTCCTAATTCTGGTAACATTTGTGATGTACTTTGCCATGTAAAACTTGTCTTCAAAGAGGTGACGCACTGCGGCATGCCGTTCGGACTCGGCTATAAAAAGGAGGTCCCTTATCATTAAGCCTAAACTTGAATCGGACTGCACTCATTGATATGTGAGAAGTTTGCCCCTGTTACATAGTGGAATGTTTTTGGGCAAAATTTGCATTTACTACAAAGATCAATATTTTGTTATACACAACTAAACAATGACTTGTACTTATTAGTATTTGGTCCAAATCGGAACATATTTTGATATAGCTGCTATGGGGCATAAGTTATGCATTTTTCACCGGATTTTGACGAAAGGTGGATTACATATACATCCGAGGTGGTGGGTATCCAAAGTTCGGTCCGGTCAAACTTAACGCATTTTTAGTTGTTGTTTTTAAATCGGCCCACAAATGAAGATTAAGCAGCCCCAACCAACTTTCAAAATACCGGGACTTCCCTAAGCCAACCGGACCACCTAGGGCCGTGAAATTTCGAATATGAGCTCCTTAAGATAATAGCTCATTCTCAAACGGTATATTTTTTCCTAGTTTTTTCGGTTCTATACCACTATGTGATGGTTGTTGTGTTGTGAGCCATTCATGCTTCCTTTCGTCCTTTGTTTCGTCCAAAAGTTAATATCCTAAAATTTTAATAAAAATCCCCAAATCATCTGAGATGTACACTGCTTGAATGTTAAACTGTTGAGGGTTTCAACAAAAGTTCATACTCGTAACATACCGGCAGTAATAAACCACAAGATTTTTCGATGCATCTATTCGGGCTTCATTATTTTAGGGAGCATCATTGAGCTTTCATCTATAGTTCGTGAAAAAAATGCATTTTAAATGTTCATCCCCAAAAAAATAATTTTAAGCATTTGGATTAAAGACAAAGTACACCAATGACTAACATGCATATAATTTTGATAAAAAACCTAATTTCTATAAAAAAAAATTTGTGTCGTACAACCTTTTTAAGTAACATTTTACCTTAAGGGAACATTTTGCGGCTTCAAGCCAAACCAACAAAACCAACAATTGATTCTTGCCTTTTCTTCTTTTCCTTTTTTTTCAAAATACAAAGGGGATTATTTATTGACTTTTTTGCTTATCACTGCTTTCCAATCCTCTAAATATCAATAATTTTCTAACTGATGCGTTTGACAAAATTCGTAATGTGCTTGAAGGGAATAATCAAAAAAAGCTTCTTAAATCCTATTTGTTATAAGAAATTTAAATTTTGTTATGCTTTCAGTAAATCCAATTTAAAATTTTCTATCATGTTTTTAAACCACTTATTTGCGCTTGATTTCAAAATCCTGGCAAATCCTTTCAAAAATTATTCTATGAGTGTGTGTGTGTGTGTGTTAAATCTAAAGGAAAAACATAAAAAATAAATATATTCCATATTTTCTTTTACCTCTGGTCGGCCTTCTTCACTCTGGGTGTCTCTCTCTCTCTCTCTCCCTTGTCTATTCGAAAAGTTTCCTTTATATAGTCCTGCTGACAACAGAAATATATAAAATATGTTAAATATTTTTATTTAACTGTAAACTTTCCCAGAGAGCTTGTCTGTGTGCATAGTAATGTGAGTGTATTTGTGTTAAACACAACATAAACAGGAATACCAAATCTCTAGTTTACATAATTTTTCTGGGCAAAAATTTTACGCATAAATAAAGAAAATATTATGGAAATTTTTCCATAAACTCCAAGAAGGAATAATGTTCACAGGAAAAGTAAATGAATTTAATACCAATGAAGAGTTTTTGTTTTGTTTGGGATTAAATGCTGTGGTGAAGATTTCCAACAAAAATAGTTTACAAATTATATTAGGATAAATTATAAACCAGGGTATGTTTAGCCAAATCCTACTGCTGCTGCTTCAAACTAGGTACAGTGCCAAACTGTCAACTAAAGCAAGACCAACATTGACACTCAGCTCTTATCTTCTCGTAACTTTCAATGGCATGGCTAAAAGAAAGCAAGGAAAGAAAGAATTTTAAAGAATCTTTTGTAAACTTCCTCAGACTAAAGATACCTTAAGCAGAGGGTCATACGAGTACAATGGCGGGAAAGAAACGACCAAACAAAAAAGAAAAAAAAATTACATTAATGTTCATTTGGTGACATTTATGGTGCTACATGGACCGTTTCCCCACAATGAGCTAAGGGAAGACATAGCATAAGAAGCCTGTAAACCATTACACATTGCCTAGCAGTAGCCTTAACTGCATCTATCCCATTTAGCTTCAGAGAAGCTAAGAAGCATAAGAAACCATATAAACCATTGCACATTGTCTAGCAGTAGCCTTAACTGCATCTATCCCATTTAGCTTCCTATCCTGCAAGATTTTGTTAACATTCCGTCGACTTGTGCAGTGAGTGACATCCTGCCTTTCCCCAATTCCTGCTTGTTCCATTACAATTTCAATGTTACCCAAGTCATGCAATTGAAGCTGTAAAGCAATTTGTGTGTGTCCCCCGTTTGCCATTGTGTGCGTGAGCTCCACTCACCGGAAACGTCAAGGTGGCAGTTTGGGACATTGCAAAGTTCTTTTTTTCGCTTTTCATGTCTCCCGTTTAGAGATGAGCTTAAGTTAATGGTTGGTTCAGTTCAGTTTTGCCGACTCATACATGCACATTTGCTCTTTGTATGCAATTTGGCCCTTTTGCTATCATTTGGAATTAAGGCATTGAGGGTGGTTTAGTCGGTCACAGACAATAGGGAGGGATAAGATGAAATATTCCAAACATTTTACGGCAATCAAGAATAAAAAATTTTTTATGGTCTGAAGATTTCCAATCTATATCCAAATATTCGAATCGCATGTCAAGGTACCTAAAATAACTCATTGTACCAAGTTGAGAGTTTGGCCTATATGGCAGCTACGTTCGGCAAAAATTTCAATTTTCATACAACTCATTATTAAAGACTTCAGCGAAATGGGCTAAAAAGTGCGCATTTCTAGAGCCACCGACCATATGTTTATTGTCTGACAAAATATTTGTTGGAAATGGGAGATTATCTTTTCTGTTCTCAAAAAATTTCATAAACCTTCTTTTATAGCTATCATAATATATTATAGGTGGCAGAAATCAGTTCCGATTAAATGAAGCTTTTATTTATTACTAGCTCAACACGGCCCCGCTCCTCTGCGCCATACAAAATATTTTTTTTTTATCAATTACATTTCTTTGCAATCACTAAGTTACCTTTAAGTTATTCCCACAGTTCCTGTTGTTCATAGATTTTTGTTCCCTCCACCATAGGATGGGGGTATACTAATTTCGTCATTCAGTTTGTTACACCTCGAAATATTAGACCTATGAGGTATATATATTCTTGATCGTCATGACATTATAAGTCGATCTAGCCATGTCTGTCCATCCGTCCGTCCATCAATCCGTCCGTCTATCCGTCCGTCCATCCGTCCGTCCATCCGTCCGTCTATCCGTCCGTCCATACGTCCGTCCGTCCATCCGTCCGTCCGTCCATCCGTCCGTCCGTCCATCCGTCCGTCCATCCGTCCATCCGTCCGTCCATCCGTCCGTCCATCCGTCCATCCGTCCGTCCATCCGTCCGTCCATCCGTCCATCCGTCCGTCCATCCGTCCGTCCATCCGTCCATCCATCCGTCCATCCATCCGTCCGTCCATCCGTCCGTCCATCCGTCCGTCCGTCCATCTGTCCGTCTATCCGTCCGTCTATCCGTCCGTCCATCCGTCCGACAATCCGTCCGTCCGTCCATCCGTCCATCCGTCCATCCGTCCGTCCGTCCATCCGTCCGTCCATCCGTCCGTCCATCCGTCCGTCCATCCGTCCGTCCATCCGTCCGTCCATCCGTCCGTCCATCCGTCCTTCCATCCGCCCGTCCATCCGTCCGTCCATCCGCCCGTCCATCCGTCCGTCCATCCGTCCGTCCATCCGTCCGTCCATCCATCCGTCCATCCGTCCATCCGTCCGTCCGTCCATCCGTCCGTCCATCCGTCCGTCCATCCGTCCGTCCATCCGTCCGTCCATCCGTCCGTCCATCCGTCCGTCCATCCGTCCGTCCATCCGTCCGTCCATCCGTCCGTCCATCCGTCCGTCCATCCGTCCGTCCATCCGTCCGTCCGTCCATCCGTCCGTCCATCCGTCCGTCCATCCGTCCGTCCATCCGTCCGTCCATCCGTCCGTCCATCCGTCCGTCCATCCGTCCATCCATCCGTCTATCCGTCTGTCTGTCGAAAGCACTCTAACTTTCGAAGGAGTAAAGCTAGCCGCTAGAAATTTTGCACAAGTACTTCTTATTAGTGTAGGTCGGTTTGGATTGTAAATGAGCTATATCAGTTCATGTTGTGATATAGCTGCCATATAAACCGATCTTGGATCTTGACTTCTTGAGCCACTATAGGGCAAAATTCTTATCCGATTTGGCTGAAATTTTGCATGAGGTGTTTTATTATGATCTACAACAACTGTGATGAGTATGGTTGAAATCGGTACATAACCGGATATAGCTGCCATATAAACCTATCTGGGGTCTTGACTTCTTGAGGGTCTAGAGGGAGCAATTTCTATCAGATTTAGCTGAAATTTGTACGATGTGTTTCGTTATGACTTTAAATAACTATGCAAAGTATGGTTTAATTAGTTCCATAACCTGATATAGCTGTCATATAAACCGATCGTGAATCTTGACTTTTTGAGCCTCTAGAGGGCGCTCTCTCGATTTAAGTTTTTGGGCCAGTCTCTCGATTTAAGTTTTTGGGCCAGTAAAAAGTGCATTTATTATCTGAAGTAGCCAAAATTTGGGACAGTGAGTTGTGTTAGGCCCTTCGACATCCCCCTACAATTTGGCCCCGATTGGTCCAGATTTTAATATAGCTGCCATATAAACTGATCTTTCATTTCAAAGTCTTGGGCCCATAAAAGGCGCATTAATTGTCCAATTTCGCTGAAATTCAGGACAGTGAGTTGTTGGGTTTAGATGGGTTCAAATTTGGATTTAGATGCCATAAAGACCGATCTCTCGATTTAAGGTCTTGGGCCCATAAAAGGCGCATTAATTGTCCGATTTCGCCGAAATTTGGGAAAGTGAGTTGTATTAGGCCCTTCGACATCCTTCTTCAATTTGGCTCAGACCGATCTCTCGATTTGAGTTTTTGAACCGATAAAAGAGCATTTATTGTCCAATTTCAGTGAAATTCAGGACATTGAGATGTGTTAGGCTCTTCGTTATCAATCTGCAATTTTGTTTCGATCGGTTCAGATTTAAATATATCTAACATATAGACCGATCTCTCGATTTAAAGTCTTGGCACTGCAAAAGCCGCATTTATAATTAAATTTCTCTGAAATTTGAAATTTTGACTTTCTGAGCCTTTGGAGGGCTCAATTATTGTTCCATATTCCTGCAGTTTCTAAGTGGCATCGGTCAATAACTTTTAATACCTCAAATATATTTGAAAAATTCATTCAAATAACTTGACAAATGCGATCTATGGTGGTAGGTATGTAAGATTCGGACCGGGCGAACATAGCACGCTTTTATTTGTTATAGGAAAATGGGATTTTTTCTCTATTAATACCTTATGGAAGTGACTAGAGTTGATATCATTTCCTTTATAGCACATTAAAATCTTTACCCTAAATTTTCATTTCTACCTTTCCTCTGGTGTTGCACACAAAAATTGCAATAAACGTTACAAAATGCATGCTACTGCATACACATAACCATACACAAAGAGAAACCAACACCAGTTAGAAAACAACAACAGCAACAAAATGATGATCTGTGAAAATGTGAATTTTCATGGTTGTTAAACTTTAAAGGACTTGTAAAATTTAACAATAAAAATAAATCTTTAATAGATAACAAAAGAATCAAAAGCAACAAAAAGGAAGCAAACAAAGCTAAGCTTTGCTCACAATACACACTGACAGACTCAAAGACACGCACACACACACATTTATATATACCTAGAGAGCGATAACAAAAAAAAATTGAAAAACTATTGAATTGAAGTCTTAAAAGCTTTTGCCAGCATGAACTACATTTTACCACCAACGCCATAGCCATTGCCATCACAATCATCAAACCAAGCGAAGCCTTTGATGATGGTTGAACTATGAAATCTCCCTCTCTGTGTGTGGGGTTGAGAATAGAAGAGCGATAGAGAGAGAGAGAGAGAGAGGGGGCAGAGTTTTATTAAATACTTAATGGATGCGTTTTTGTTCTTTTCAGCTTTAAGTGTTTTTCTTTTATTTTTTCTGTTTTGTTTTGGTTAACAAAATAGTATCTATAAAAGAATAGAGGTATCCCTAATGGGTAGCTTCAAAGTTTCTTTGGTTGGGGTGATAGAGAGAGAGAGAGACAAAAAAAAGTTCAAACAGCACAAGCAGAGAAGTCGGATGGCATGCTTTACCAACAAAAAATTCAAACAAAAATGCAAATGAAATGCATTTCCCCTTTTGTTGTTGTTTTTTTTTTTGGGTTGTCTTGTCAGATTGGTGGTCTTCTTTTACCATTGTGGTGTCTGTGGTTGCAAATGATTTGGCTGAGTTTTATGATTTTTTTTCATGTTTGTTGTCCTTGACTATTTGAAAGGTACATTTAATGCTTGTTTTTATTTTCAACATTTCACTTTTTTTGTTTTGGTTTCTTTTTACAATCATTATCAAGCAACAACCATCAGCCAGTAGCATCTTCATGTTGTTTTGAAATTCATCAGCGACATCGTAGTCATCATCAACTTGTTATTCTTCTCAAAAAGTTGTTCCCAGCAGTGCAAGCGAGGATGGACAGTGGTGAAAATAAGAAAATATATCAAAAGGGCATTAGGTTTGCAGGGATTAATGATTTGGTATCTACCAAAGGCCTGCACAAAGCCATTAATTTCTGATTTCAAGACACACTAACAATCATAGTGTACTAGCTGAACCGGCCCCGCTCCGCTGAGTCTTCTTTTACTTGATATTTAGCAACATTTTTTATATAAATAAATATATTGCCATTGGTTTAAGAGGAGTTTACAGGATGAGGCGTCCCCCCAAACACATGGCCCCAAATTGGTTATCAAATTAGTTTTCTAATCTCAAATACCTCTCATTTGAGCCACATATTGGCATGGTCGGAAAATTTTTACCTATTGGGGGGTGTTTTGGGGAAGGGGTGATGCCCTAAATACATGGTCTTACATTGCATTTGCAAATTTTGCCCATGAACATTCCACTAAGGAACAGGGGCAAACTTCTCACATATCAATGAGTGCATTCCGATTCAAGTTTAAGCTCAATGCTAAGTGACCTCCTTTTTATAGCCAAGTCCGAACGGCGTGCCGCAGTGCGACACTTCTTTGGAGAGAAATTTTACATGGCATAGTACATCACAAATTTTGGGAGCATTAGTTGGGGAAAACCACAGCTGAAAATTTTCTCTGACGGTCTCGCCGGGAATCGAACCCAGGCGTTCAGCGTCATAATCGCTAACCTCTGCGTTAACCTCTATGCACTACGGTGGCCTCCTACATTTCCTACATTTGGATATCAAATTTGTATTCTACTTCCAAATACCTTTATTTGAGCCCCATATTGAGAAGTTCAATAAAAAATTGCTGTTTGTGGGGTATTTTGGGAAAGGGTAGTCCCCAGAAAATTGGTCCCGAGAGTGGGTATCAATTCTTGCTCTGCCCCCCAAAACCTTTCATTTAATCCCCTCATTGACATGGTCGCTAAATATGCCCAATTTAGGGGTGTTTTGGGGATTGGGATGGTCCCCCAAACACTTAGTCCGACAATTGGATATCTGATACGATTTCTAATCTTATAAACCTTTCATTAGAATCCCATATTGTCGTGATTGGTCTATATATATATATTTAGTGGGTTTTGGAGGTGGGGCGGCCGCCCTAGCTACCATCCGAAATTTTAATACTAAATGTTTTTATACCCTCCACTATAAGATGGGGGTATACTAATTTCGTCATTCTGTTTGTAACTACTCGAAATATTCGTCTGAGACCCCATAAAGTATATATATTCTTGATCGTCGCGACATTTAATGACGATCTAGCCATGTCCGTCTGTCCTTCTGTCTGTCGAAAGCACGCTAACTTCCGAAGGAGTAAAGCTAACCGCTTGAAATTTTGCACATGCACTTCTTATTAGTGTAGGTCGGTTGGGATTGTAAATGGGCCATTTCGCTCCATGTGTTGATATAGCTGCCATATAAACCGATCTTGGGTCTTGACTTCTTGAGCCTGTACAGTGCGCAATTCTTATCCGATTGGAATGAAATTTTGCACGAAGTGTTTTGTTATGATATCCAACAACTGTGCCATGTATGGTTGAAATCGGTCCATAACCTGATATTGCTGTCATATAAACCGATCATGGATCTTGACTTCCTGAGCCTATAGAGGGCGCAATTCTTATCCGATTTGAATGAATTTTTGCACGAAGTGTTTTGTTATGATATCCACAAACTGTGCCAAGTATGGTTCAAATCGGTCCATAACCTGATATAGCTGCCATATAAACATATCTGGGGACTTGACTTCTTGAGCTTCTAGAGGGCCCAATTCCTATCCGATTTGGCTGAAATTCAGCATGACGTATTTTATTCTTACTTTTAACAACTGTGTCAAATGAGGTTCAAATCGGTTGATAACCTGATATAGCTGCCATATAAACCGATTTGGAATCTCGACTTCTTGAGCCTCTAGTGGTCGCAATTATCATCCGATTTGCCTGAAATTTTGAACGGCGGATCCTCGCATGACCATCAACATACACGTTTATGGTCTGAGTCGGTCTATTATGGTCTAAATCGGTCTATTGCCCGATACAGCTCCCATATAAATCGATATCTCTAATTTACTTCTTATGCCCCCAAAGGGCGCAATTCTTATTCGAATTTGCTGACATTTTACACAGGTCTCCAACATATAATTTAATTGTGGTCCAAACCAGACCATATATTGATATCGCTCTAATAGCAGAGCAAATCATTCCTTATATCCTTTTTTGCCTAAGAAGAGATGCTGGGAAAAGAACTCGACAAATGCGATCCATGGTGGAGGGTATATAAGATTCGGCCCGGCCGAACTTAGCTCGCTTTTACTTGTTAGGTTACTGTAAGAGAGCATACAAAATTTGGCTTAAATCGCACCTCCCATTTCCGAGATCTGAAAATAAGGGTAAGGGGGAGCTATGTCCGTCTGTCTGTCCATGTTAAATTGTGTGCAAACTACAGGTCGCAATTTTCATCCGAAAATCTTTAAATTTGGTAAAGGCATGTTTTTTGGCCTAGAGACGAAGCCTATTAAAACTGGAAAAAATCGGTTCAAATTTGGATATAGCTCCCATATATATGTTCGTCCGATTTTTAATAATAATGCAACAAAATGGTCGTTTGTTAACGGATTCTCTTGAAATTTGGTAGGAAGGAAATTCTTTTTACACTCCATATTACTATTGAATTTCATACAAATCGGTTCAGATTAAGGTATAGCTCCCATATATATAAACATATATCGCCCGATTTTCACTTCTATGGTCACTGCAAGCGCACTTATTAACCAATCTCGCAAACTTTCGCTTTCCCCGGCGACTACCACAATATCTAAGAAGTTTGCTAGTATTCGGTTCAGATTTAGATATAGCTTCCATATATATGATCGTCTGATTTGGACTAATATTACAATAAAGTGCTCATTTGTTAACCAAATCTCTCAAAATTAGGCAGGAAGGATTTTCTGATGTATTTTAGTATTACTGGTGAATTTTATAAAAATCGGTTCAGATTTATGTATAACTGCCATATACGTATATCGCCAGATTTTCACTCTAAGAGCCACTGCAAGCGCATTTATTGACCTTTACTTTACTTTAATTGGCTGTGACAGAATATTTGTTCCACTAGCTGAACGTAGAATAGCTTTCCAAGCGCCTCGATCTTCTGCGCTCATTCTAAAATCTCTGACACCAAGTTTCGAGGTGTCTCCCACCACTTGATCATTCCATCGGGCTTTTGGTCTTGCCGGTTAGCAGGTACCACCGTGTTTGCCTTCAAAAGACTTCTTTACTGGAGGTTCTTCATTCATTCTGACAACATGACCTAGCCATTTACTGCCAGACCCATTTTCACTGACTCTCTTTAATTTCTTTCAAAGCAGTTACTACTTCCGGTAATCGACCTATGAAATCGATGTCGTCGGCATAGGCGATTGAAATGTGTTCTCTTGTGATTAGTGTGCCATATCTATTCACATCTGCATCTCGTATAATCTGCAAGTGTCAACCTGCAGAGTCCTATCAATTTTGCAGGGATACCAAACTCAGACATGGCTTGAAATACCTTTGAACGTAAAGGAGTATCGAAGGCGGCTTTGTAGTCAACAATGAGATTTTTCCTTATATGCAAAATCCCTTGTAGATTGTGTACTGGTCTACAATTTGTCCTTTTCTTCACCACAGTTCACCATCTTCTGGCTCAATGCAAACAATTTTGCATCATCATCATGATGATGGCTTTTAGGGCCATCCATGTTTTATGGATGCAGCACAGAAAAATGCACATTGTTTATGGCGGTTGTCGCCTTATTGTAGCTATTGTTGTTATAGTTTTTTTCTTGTATTGCTACTCTTCTCCTGCTTCCCCAGCCAGCATTTTCAATTACTTTTGTAGATTTCCTAGTGTTCTAAGGGTTAAACTGAAATGTGCGGTTTTAAACTTAATGCATTTTGATGTGAAAACAAAACCCACCACCCTCCACCCCATAAAAAATTGGGTCACTAAGCCATTCTACTTTTGCTAAAGTTATGCGATTACGCTAGATTTTTTTTTTTCAAGCAAGGAAAAAAAGAAGAAATGGTAGGGGAGCAAAAGTGATATTTGTCTGTGATTTTGTTAAAGTTTAAGAGTTTTGTTTTTATTTAAAGATTTTCATGGAAAATAAGCGGGATTTTCTTAAACGAAATATGGAGTTGGGGATTAAAAAGGTTTGATTAAATTTTAACAGCAAATTATGGTTTTGGTGGTAAAGCTCCTACAGAAAAGGGGGCAAAAGGTGGGAAAGAAGGAAGAAAAGACCCTGAAGCGATGAAAGCATGTAGAAAAAAACCTCTCCGCAGACCAATGTTGTTAATTATTGAAGGAAGACCATAACGTAGATGGGACTATATCTTAGCGATAGCTTAATATGGTCCGATCAAAACCATATTCGACATGGATATCCAAGTGTCCTAATGCAACTCACTGCAACTCATCAGCAATAAATGCGTCTTTTATGGGCATAAGACCTTTAGTAGAAAGATTGGTTAACATATAGTAACCATTACATCCAAATATGGTCTGCTCTATACCAATTTTGGTTCGAATGTCAAGGGTCTAGTGCAACTAACAGTTCCATATATTAGCGAAATTGAGAAGTAAGTACGGCTTTTATGGGAAATCTGTCCGTTTGGAAAATATATTCAAATACGATCCGATAGGGATCATATTTAGTTCGAATAACGTTGAGCCTAATGTACCTTACTTTTCCAAATCTCAGCAAAATCTGGAAATAAATGCGCCTTTTGTAAGCATTGGGGCTCAAGAAATAAAATATGGATATCAGTTAATATGGGAGCTGTATCAGGCTATACACCGACTCAGATAAAATTTTTAACAAATCGGATAAATATTGAGGCCCCAGGAGGCTCAAGATGCCAATATCCCAGATCGGTTTATATGGCAGCTATATCTGGTTATCGATTGATTAAAAGCATATTCGGCACAGTTGTTGGAAGTTACAACAAACCACGTCACGCAAAATTTCAGCTAAGTGGGATAGGAATAGCGCCCTCTAGTGGCTCAAGAAGTCAAGATTCAAGATCGTTTTATATAGCGGCTACATCAGGTATTGAAACGATTTGAACCATACTTAGGTCAATTGTTTGGAAGTCAAATCAAAACACGCCTTGCAAAATTTTAGGGATAAGAATTGAGCCCTCTAGAGGCTCAAGAAATCGAGATTCAAGATCGGTTTATATTGCAGCTATATCCCGTTATAGACTGATTTGGACCATACTTAGGACAGTCATTGGAAATCGTAAGGAAACCCATCATGCTAAACTTCAGCTAAATCGGATAAAAATTGCGCCCTCTAGAGGCTCAAGAAGTCAATATTCAAGATCGGTTTATATAGCAGCTACACCAGGTAATGAAAAGATTTGAACCATACTTTGTACAGTTGTTGGAAGTCATAACAAAACACGCCTTGCAAATTTAGCCAAATTTACCATTTTAGCCAAATCGGAAAAGAATTGCGCCCTCTAGAGGTTCAGGAAGTCAAGTCCCCAGATCGGTTTATATGACAGCTATATCAGGTTATAGACCGATTTGGACCATATTTAGGACCATTGTTAGAAATCATTAAGGAACACCTCGTGCAAAATTTCAATCAAATGGAATTAGAGTTGCGCCCTCTAGTGGCTCAAGAAGTCAAGACCCAAGATCGGTTTATGTGGCAGCTATAAAATAAGAAGGGTCAATATGGCCCATTCACAATCCCAACCGACCTACACTAATAAGAAGTACTTGTGCGAAATTTCAAGCGATTAGCTTTCCTTGTTCGTTAGCGTGCTTTCAACTAGACATGGACTGCCATGTCTAGATATTGTCCGATCTGGACCGTATTCTATGCGGTTGTCAAGGATCCTTAGACAATTTACTGTGCCAGTTTTAGCGAAATCAGTTAATGAAGGCGGACGGGCGAACACACAGACGGACGGACTGGCAAACACACTAACATTGTTAAATTTTCTAAGAATTTTATGACGATATATTTACTTTGTAGAGTCGGAAATGGATATTTCGATGCGTTGCAAACGGAGTGACTAACTGAATATTCCCCCTGTCCATTATTTTGATCGATCAGTTATATATAGACATGTTACCAAAGAAATGCTGACATAAGTAAACCACCTTCCATGACTCCCTATTTACATATAAATCTCAAATATTATTCAATCATTTCGCAGTGAATTCCATCACGTAATTTGCCTACTGCAGCCTTGAACACAATCCATTGGAAATCCTAGTCTGGTTGTCACGGTAACTCAGACATATTCAAGTCTTATGGATTTATTTTGTATTGGTTTGGTTTAAAAAATCATTTTGACAAGGTTGTGACATCAACACATGACCTTGAGTTGAGGTATACAAGACAAAAAGTAAGGTTTGTTAAATTGCTTCACTTGGTATTCAATCAATGTTATTGTCAATACAATAGAAATATGAACAAGTTAGTGAATGGGAATAACAAAAGACAACCCTCTCTCTTTTTTTGCCGGTTATACATGGGCCTTTTGTCTATAATCGGCATTGTGTAGTTGTTTTGGACCAGAAAGCCAATGACTTTAGTATATGAAAAAAAATAGGTAAATAGGCATTAAGTTTGGCGCGGGCCGAAGTTAGAATGCCCACTATCTCAGCTATACATATGAACCACATTGCTACAAAACCCGTAGCAGATATAGGGGAGTACGGTCCGATCTGGGCCAAACACTGCACGAACATCGATGATCTTACGCTACTTATTCTAACAAAATTCAGCGAAATTGGTTGAAAGACCGAAAATCGTGAAATCGGTGCACTTGGGGAAGGGGAAGAGAATCGCGCAATAAAAACCCAAGTAATGGACGAGAGACCATAAACCGTTAGTTAGGTATATATGGCAGGTATACCCTCATATAGTTTGCTCTAAACCATACTCCATACGGACAATGAAAGATCTAACAGAGTGCACAGTGCCAAATTTTAGCCAAGTCGCGTAGTAAATACGACTTCTAGGGGACTTAGACCTTAAATCTGTAGATCGATCTATAAGCGAGCTATATCAAGACATTGTCCAATATGGACCACATTTGTTACATTTGTCGGTGTCAAAGACAACTTACTGTGACAAAGTTTAGCGAAATCGAGTAATAAATGCGATTTCGAACTCTGGGCCATACATCGGGAGATGGCTGCATATGGATGCTATATAGCAAAATATTGTCCGATCTGGACCATATTTGATGTGGATGTCAAGGTTCCTTATACAACCCACTGTGCCAATTTTAGCAAAATCTAGTAATAAATGCGTTTTATATGGGCCTTGGGCCTTATATCGGGAGATCGGTCTATATAGGGGTTATATCAAGATATTGTTCGATTTGCACCATACTCAAAACGGATGTCGAAGTTTCCAATACAACTCACGATAGGATAATAATTCGGGCTCATATGAGTCATAGATCATAAATTGGAAGATCGGTCTACATTAGGGGTATATCGAAAAATTGTCTGACTTGGACCATATTCGATGCCAATATCGAGGGTCTTGAAATATTTCACTGTGTCAAATTTCAATAAAGTAGAATAATAAATTCGGCTTCTATGGATTTAAGACCTCTATTCGGAACATCGGTTTATAAGGCGGCTATGTCAAGATATAGTCTGATAAGCCCACCTTCGAACTTAACCTGACAATTGGTAAAAAAAAGCTTGCAAAGTTTCAGCTCAATATCTTTATTTTTATACCTTCCACCGTGGGTTAGAGGTATACTAAATTCGAAACCATCTGTAACACCTCGTAATATTCTTGATCATCATAACTTTTTAAGTCGAACTTCCCATGTCCGTCCACCTGACCGTCTGTCGAAAGCACGCTATTTTTCGAAAAAGTAAAGATAGGCGCCTGAAATTTTGCATGAATACTTTATATTAGTGTAGGTCAGTTGGCATTGCAAATGGGCCATATCGGTCCATGTTTTGATATAGCTGTCATGTAAACCAATCTGGGGTATAGACTTCTAGAGCCCCTAGAAGGCACACTTTTTATCCGAAATTTTGCACGGCGCGTTTCGCCATAACCTCCAACAACTTTGCCAAGCATAGTTCAAATCGGTCTATAACCTGATATAGCTGTCATATAAACCGATCTTGAACCTTGACTTCTTGAGCCACTAGAGGACGTAATTCTTATCCGATTTGGCTGAAATTTTGCATGAGGTGTTTTGTTACGACTTATAGCTGTCATATAAATCCATCTGGGGTCTTAATTTCTTGAGCCTTTAGAGGGCGCAACTTCTATCCGATTTCGCTAAAATTTTGCACGACGCGTTTCATTATAACTTTCAACAACTATGGTTCAAATCGGTCCATAACCTCATATAACTGACATATAAACCGATCTGGGAACTTGACTTCTTGTTCGTCTGTAGGGTGCAATTTTTATCTAATTTGGGTGAAATTTTGTACAACGGCTTCTCCTATGACCCTCAATTTACGTGTCAAATATCGTCTAAATCGGTATATAACCTAATACAGCTCCCCTATAAAACGATCTCCTTATTTTACTTTTTAAGCCCCGAATTTCTTATTTGATTTGGCTGAAATTTTACACAATGGCTTCTACTGTGGTCTCCAACATTCATTGCGTTATGGTCTGAATCGGACCCTTACTTGATATAGCTCCAATGGCATAGCAATTATTTTCTTTTATCCTTTCCTTTCCTTTGCTTGCATAAAAAAGAGACACCGGGAAAATCACTCGACAAATGCGATCCATGGTGGAGGGTGTATAAAATTCGGCCCGGCCGAACTTAGCACGTTTTTACTTGTTATAATCCTAAGGCCAGTTTTATTGTCTATATGACAGCTATGTCATAATATGGACCTATCTGAACCATTTTTTGAATGTCGGGAGGCATAATACAATCTTTCTATCTTTCCGCGTGTATGTCTGTCCGCGTGTATGTCTGGTCGTGTCTATAGTAATCACGTAAAAGCCTTCAAACCTATTTAGAAATAAGTACAATATAAACCTATCTGCCCATTTGGGATCTTTAACTCATAAAAGCCGCAATAATTTCGAAATCGGGAAATTAATGCGGCTTTTATGAGTTAAAGATCCTAAATTTGCAGATCAGTTTATATTGTACTCATTTCTAAATAGGTTTGAAGGCTTTTACGGGATTACTATAGACAGACGAACAGACAGACACGCGGACATCGTCTAATCGTCTTCGAGTCTTACGACAATCAAGAATATACACACTTTAAAGCAGCGATGGGCGCACTTACACATGGGCATACAGTTTCCAAGACCATGGGCTTATGTTCTTGTTCATGGATGTCGAAAAGCCTCAAATAAGTCACTGTGTCAAATTTCAGTGACATCGGATTATAAATGCGACTTTTAATCAAGATATTGGTCTACATGGCAGCTACATCGAAATTTGGACCGATTTGGGCCAAGTTGCAGAAAAATGTCGAAATGTCGGCGAAATCGGACAATAAATGCGCCTTTTAAGGACCCAAAACTCAAAACCGAGAAATCGGTCTATATGGAAGCTATGTTCAAATCTGGACTGGGCCAATTTGAAGAGGGACGTCGAAGAGCCTAACACAACTCACTGTCTCAAATTTCAGCAAAATCGGATAATAAATGCACCTTTTATGGCCCCAAAATCTATAACCGAGAGATCGGTCTATATGGCAGCTATATCCAACTCTGGACCGATCTGTGCCATATTGCAGTCATGGGGCACAACTTAACTCACTGTTCCAAATTTCGGCGACATCGGACAATAAGTGCACTTTTTTAGGGCCAAAAATCTTAAATCGAGAGATCGGTCTACATGGCAGTTATATTCAAATCTGAACTGATCAGGGCCAAATTGAAGAATGATATCGAAGCCTAAGACAATTCACTGTCCCAAATTTCAGTAAAATCGGATAATAAATGAGGCTTTTATTGCCCTAAGACCCAAAATCTGAGAATCAGTCTGGGCCAAATTGAAGAAGAATGTCGAAGGATATTTCGATGTGTTGCAAACGGAATGACAAAATGAATATACCCCCATTTTTCGGTTGTGGGTATAAAAATGGTTATGCAATGCAATTGATTTAATCTTAAATTTCCAAAACTTCAATTCCCTTCATACTCATACTTATATCATGTCCTATTGGCTATTCCAAATATAAATAGTCCACCGGTGCGTATACGCATTACATCTCCCCTACATTCAAATCAACAAAGCTCATACGCCCCCTTGCACTAAATGTTGTTTTTCAAAATCCATTTATACAATGTTACTATAAACACCGATAGACTAAACAATTTCTATTTATTTCGCATTTTACAGCCACCAATAGTCGACCGCTGAGCAATTCACCACAATCTGTTACAGGCAACCAGCCACGTTTTCTATCCCGAGGACATACATATCGTTCTGTGGTTGGGGATACACTCGTACTACCTTGTCAAGTGGAAAATTTAGGTAAGTACCACATGCCAAATAAGCTCACACAATAAATACTTTGGTCATGGCCATTGCTATTATGTTTTCGTTGTTGTTTTTGCAATGGCATGGAAATATTCCCCTAAGGCTGTTCCCGGCGAGAGTCATCATCAATAAACAACAACTAAATGGAATTATTTCATTTCGAACAATACTTCATGAAAATGCAAATGTTTTCAATATTGTGGCTCGATGGCTCATTCAGCCAGCAGCCATCATACAAAGCAACACCACAAGCGTACCACAATAATATTATGGCTTTTAATTCATTATTTCTGTCAGTGTGTGTGTGTGTGTGTGGGTGTTTTGGCATTTAACAAAGGTTTAAATACACACGAATTCTGTGAGAATCATTTTTGAACGAGCGAAATGTTGTCATGGCATTAGGCAGCTGAATTTCGTTGGCAAATAAAAAACAATTTGCATTTTTCCAAATTTTGTTTTGTTTTGTTTTTAGCCTCAGAAAACTGAATATATAATGGAAATTTAGATTTTTGTTGTCATCGAAAATATTGACATTGCTTATAACACTTTTAACACTTTTAGCCATTTGTGTTGAAAATGTTAAATTGCAACCTTAATTTTTAGAACACAAAAAAAAACAGTGCTACATTTTTATACAAGACAATGGCGAAGAGGGCTTTGTTTTTGAAAACAGGTCATAAATTATTATTCTTGACCTGTTAATTAGAGATATTCGCTGCCTAGACTCAAGTGGTGTTATTCAGCTGGTAGGCTTTAGAAAAGCATACCAGACAAATTTAATATCACCTTTGGCTTTGAACTTTATAAAAACCCAAGGATATTGGAAGAAGAAACTAAATAAAAAAATTGAATTTAAAAATTTTTAAGACAATATTGAACATTTAAATTTTAAAATTTCGTTTAAGTAGAACTCTGTGAAATAACCAATGCCAATGCCACACACTGTCAAATTTTTTCTTGTGGGCAGAGATTAATCTAAAGGTGCAGTGAAACTTTAAGCAAGCATACTGGATGTTTATAGCAGTATTTTGGCCGATTTAACCCTAAGGTTTTTTAGTACTTCGTACGAAGGATGTTCGACAAGGTACAGGTTGCCCGAGCGGCGTTGACCTCTGAAGCAAAAATAAATGCCTGCAGTGTTAGGGAACTAGGCCTCCCTAAGGAGAACAGGTACGGCCACCGGTTCATGCGGTGGGTCGTCTGAGGGTCTCAGGTGACCAATTCGGGCTGGTAACTTTGGGATTAACTTAAAGGAAAGAGAGAAGCGGGAGGCGTATGCTGTGTTTGAAGGGGATGAAACATTGACCATCAAAGATTCCTCCAAAACAGAGTCAGAGACGGGATAGGGGATCTACTCCGAGACACTCGACATTGATATGTCAGTGAAATTGCGGGACGACTACTTTTTATTAAGAAGTTTTATTGAAAAACAAAATACGAAACAAATAAATGCTCCAAATAATGAGTATATGAAATTTTATCAAAATCGAATAAGGTAATCGAGAGCAAAGAGGTAATGGGATAAGAAGGTCATACCTATTAATCCAAAACATTTTTGGTCCAACAGTCGGAAAGTTTAGACTCCACAAGATAACGTCCAGTAATGGGTTGAGGATGATAGATTTCGCCGCGACAAAAAATATGGTAGTAAGTAGCACCAGATTTCAACATAAAAATATTCACAAAGCCACATGGCTGTCACCCGATCAAAACACGAGAAACCAAATTGGTCACGTTGTGATAGATGGAAGACATTCATCCAGCGTGTTAGATGTACGATCGTTCAGTGGAGCGAATATAGATTCGTATCATTATCTTGGTGCAGCAATGGTTCTCACCCGTTTGAACACGGCGAGAAAAGTACGATCTGACACTGCACGGAAGCTGGACATTGAAAAGCTGCAAATACAACAAATGGCAGCGGCATACTCCACTCGACTGACCCTACTGCTTGATGAAAGCACTCCTTGTTCCGATGATATAATGGCACAGTGGCAAACTATTGCCCACTCCATGGAATACCGCGAAATCCGTAATTGAATACCATAAGCCTTCCCCAAGAAACCCATGGTACGACCAAGAGTGTCGAGATGCTACTGAAGCCAAGAATGCGGCATATAGAGCAACCCTGCAATCAGTAGCAACACGCCAGATGAAGGAGAGGTATCGGGAGAAAAGGAGAGAGGAGAAACGTCTATTCCGCAGAAAGAAAAAGGAAATGGAAAGACGTGAGTGTGAGCGAATTGAGATGTACAGGAGTTGGAATGAAGTCCGGAAATTCTACCAAAGAATTAAACATCAAACCGATGGGTTTGGTGCAGACACATCCTCCTGCAGAGACAAAGAAGGAAATCTGGAAAGTGACGCAGATAACATGCTGAGGATATGGAGAGAACATTTTACCCAACTGCTTTTGTCCGACGTTGAAGACGAAGAGGATACCGCAGAACCAATCAATGATGATGGTATTAAATGTTTACCTCCTAGTCAGAATGAGGTCCAAGTAGCAGTGACCCGACTAAAGAATAACGAGGCAGCAGGTGCCGACGGGTTACCCGCTGAACTATTTAAGACCGAAGGCGACGCACTGATAAGGCGTATGCATCAGCTTATCTCCGCAATCTGGCTAGAAAAACGCATAGCCGATGATTGGAACCTCAGCATACTATGTCCCGTACACAAGAAAGGAGACAAGACAGAATGTGCCAACTACAGAGAAACAACAGAACGTACTGTGTGAAAGATTAAAACCAAAAGTCAATGAAATAATTGGGCCCTACCAATGCGGCTTTAGACCAGGTAAATCCATCCTAGACCAGATATTCCTTCCCGAGAAGGACAAATCAACACTCACCGTCTCCTTGTTGGCTAGAAAGCCGCCTTCGATACTTCTTTACGTTCAAAGGTATTTCAAGCCATGTCTTAGTTTGGTATCCCTTCAAAATTAATAAGACTTTGCAGGATGACACTTGCTGATATGCGTTCCTCAGTAAGAATAGGAAAGAATCGAACCATTTAATATCAAACGAGACAAGGAGGCAGCCAATCGTGTGATCTCTTTAATATCCTGCTGGAGAAGATTATACGAGATGCAGATGTGAATAGTGAATAGACTCACCTATGCCGAGGACATCGTTATCATAGGTCGGTAACAGGAAGTAGTAACTGAAGCCTTTGAAAGAATCGAAAGATAGTCAGTGAAAATGGGTCTGGCAGTAAATGGAGATAAGACGAAATGGATGGTATCACCTCCCAAAAATCCTTGCACAACCGAGCAGATAAAGAAAATGGAGAAAGTTGGGAACCACAACTTTGAGACAGTTAGTAACTTTATTTACCTCGGCACCGACGTAACCGAAACGAATGACACCAGTTTTGAGATAAAGCGAAGAATAATACTGGCAAACAGATGCTACTTTGACTAAGTAAGCAGTTTAGAAACAAGGCCACCTCTCAACAGACGAAGTTTACACTATACAAGACACTGATACTACCCGTGCTGTTCTGAAGCATGGGTACCTGTGAAAGCAGATGAAGCTGTTCTTGGAGTATTTGAGAGAAAGATTCTTCGTAAAATATATGGACCAGTTTGCGTTAATGGAGAATATAGGCCACGTATGAAGCACGAGCTGTATGTGCTGAATGACAACGATAGCATAGTTACACGCATCCAAATACAACGGCTGCGTTGGCTAGGTCATGTTGTCAGAATGGATGAAGAAGCTCCAGCAAAGAAGTTTTTTGAAGGCAAACACGGTGGTAATCGCAAACCGGGAGGACCAAAAGCCCGATTGAAAGATCAAGTTGTGGGTGAAAACTCGAAAATTGGTGTCAGAGATTTTAGAATAAGCGCACAAGATCGAGGCGCTTGGAGCTTTATTCTACGTTCGGCTAATGGAACAAATATTCTGTCATAGCCAATTAGAGTAAGTAAGTACCAATTAATCCTGTCTCCTCAGTTATAGATTACGAAACTTTGATAAGTCTCGGATGAGTTTGTACAACAATCAAACGATTAATTGTTCGGCAATTAACGTTTGGTGGATAGCAATGATGTTTAGGGAGGTTCAACAAACTTAATTTTATGATCTCTTAGCGACCCAGCTAAAATCTTACAAAATTTCCCATGAACATTTCATTTAGGAACAGGGAATACTTCTCTTATATCATTGCAGTCCGATTAAAGTTTAAGCTCAACGATAAAGTCTTACACAATTTTAAATTTTGATCATTTCTTTTTAAAAAAAAGTTTATAAATGAATAAAAAAATCAAAATATTGCAATTTAACATCTTAAGCTTTAAAGTACCCCCCTATGATGTTTAATAACTAAAATACCATGTTTATATTGTACATCGCTCCATGTTCTATAGTTTATTGAAAATTAACTCAAACAGCGTGAAGTAATCCAACATGCCATGGTTCAAAGAACACTCACTGAGTAGGTGACCTGGCCAGCTATTATAATAAAGGCAAATAATGATGATGATGATGATGATGGAACATGAAATTTTATACAAGTACATGCACATTATACGCCACACTGAACAATGGTTTTGTTCACCTGTCACCGTTGTTAAATACTACCAGGGAGCATATGCATGCACACATGACTGCTCTCCCTTGTACCAATCACAATTGAGGGTTATTCTAATCAAACAGTGTGGCCAGAGAGAAAACCATTTAAAACGTGCTTAGTTCGGATGAGACAGAATCCAAGGAGGCAACTCACCACCTTGGATTCTGCCAAAAGTTTACACAAAATGAACTAAGTTGAAGGGAATAGTTGTACTTTACATACCAAACTTTTGTTAAATCGGGCAAAAATTTAAACTTCTCAGGAGGTCTTGTCCCGAGATCAATTTATATGGGAGCAACATAAGGTTATAGACCGATTTGCATCATATTGGGTTACCCAAAAAGTAATTGCGGATTTTTCATATAGTCGGCGTTGACAAATTTTTGTGACTCTGTAATTGCATTATTTCTTCTGTCAGTTATCAGCTTTTACTTTTAGCTTGCTTTAGAAAAAAAGTGTAAACAAAGTATATTTGATTAAAGTTCATTCTAAGCTTTATTAAAAATGCATTTACTTTCTTTTAAAAAATCCGCAATTACTTTTTGGGCAACCCAATATATAGCACGGATAATGAAAGTCAGAACAGAACACTACGTGCAAAATTTCAGCAAGGTTTAGGTTAAGGTTAAATGGTTAGCCCACCCAGAAAGGTGCCTCACTTTTCTGGATGGGCCTGAGGACAGTTCCGCCCATTGTGGCACCCTAGAATAAGAAGAAAAAGCAAGGAAGACCTGCTAAAAAAAATAATACTCCCGCTCCCTCCCAAATATGAACAAGTAAAAAAAACATTAAGTTCGGCCGGGCCGAACTTTGGATGCTCACCACCTCGGAAATATATGAGACCAACTTTCGTCATTATCCGGTAAAAAATGCATTATTTATTCACCTAAAGCAGCTACATCCAAATATGGTCCAATCTGAACCATATAGGACACGGATGTCGAAAAGCCTATCATAAGTCACTGTGTAAAATTTTAGCGAAATCGCATAATAAATGCGCCTTTTAAGGGGCCAAGACCTTAAATCTTGAGATCGGTGTATATGGCAGCTATATCCAAATCTGGATCGATCTGAGCTGTCTTTAAGAAGCATATCGATGGGACTAACATAACTTACTGTCTCAAATTTCAGCGAAATCGGACAATAAATGCGCCCTTTATGGGCCCAAGACCTTAAATCGAGAGATCGTTCTATAAGGCAGCTATATCCATATCTGGACCGATCTGCGCCATAATGACAAAGAATGTCGAGTGGCCTAACACAATTTACTGCCACAAATTCGAGCTCAGATAAAAAATGTGGCTTTTATAGGCCTAAGACCTTAAATCGATCAAATTCGAGCTCAGATAAAAAATGTGGCATTTATAGGCCTAAGACCTTAAATCGACATAAGTGGGGTACTGTATGGCCTGTATACCGTCTGGTTCTAGGAGACTTTAATGCGCATCAAGTTTCATGGTATACTCCCTTAGGTAACAACAAGCGGGGCAAGACCTTAAATCGATATAAGTGGGCTACTATATGGCCGTTATCGTCTGGTTCTAGGCAACTTTAATGCACATCACGTTTCATGGCATTCTCCCCCTGGTTACGACCAGCGGGGCAAAGCTTTGCCAGAGCACATCGCAAGCTCCACGTTTTGCACGGTGGATGGGGACACCCCCACTGGGATAATGAGGAGATGGCTTAGCTCACCAGACATTTCCATTGCATCCCCTGATCTTCTGAGTGACGTATCCTGGCAAGCCGTCATTTTTGGGATCTGAACACCTTCCCATAATTCTCACCATCGACCGACCACCCGACTTCTTAACCTCTAAGCGCCGGATGTTTATCAATCAGAAGAAGGCCGATTGGTCTGGCTTCAGAGAGTACACCATTAGCCGCTTTAGTGAACTGACACTCCCCTCCAATGTGCTAGTTCCCGAGACGAAATTCCGAGACATCATTAACGCAGCAGCCGCTCGCTTTATACCAACCGGTCGAATACACCAAGTAGGGCCCAATTTCCTGGCGCAGGCTGTGGTACTCGCAAACGAGCGTAATGGAATTCGTGGCACAGGACCCACTAACCCCAGAATCAGCTATCTGAGTCCTGAAATAAACAGGGTAGTCACCAAAAATAACCCTAGTTTCTGGCTGGAACACTTGGAGCAATGTAATGTAGGTACCGGTTTAGGCAAGTTGTGGTCTACTGTTAAGGCACTCTCGAACCCCGGTTAACGAGATCACAGGACCTCTGTTACTTTTGGCGACGTAACTATGACTGATCCGAAGAGCTGGGCCAGGTTGTTCAACCGTGAATTTATTCTGCATCTTAAGAGTGACTGGGGTAGGAAAAGAGCCCTTCGTCGTATCAGTGGTTTCCAAGCCGATGAAAAGCCATCACAATTTGCCATATGCGAAGTTACAAATGTCATCCGAGGCACCAATTCCTCCAAGGCGTTGGGCCCCGATGAAATCTCCACACTTATGCTGAAAAATCTGAATCTACCTGGATTTGAGTACCTTACTAGTGTCCTTAACCAATCTTTCAACACTGTTATTGTTCTCGATGTCTAGAAAATGGGCAGAGTGAAGCCCGCTACTGAAGCCTGGAAAGGACCCGAGTCATACAGACCAATGCCCCTTCTCTCTCCAGTAGCCAAGACGGTTGAGGCATTACTCCTCCCAAACCTCGTAGAAGAATTTCCATTCGCAGGGCATCAGCATGAATTTCGAAGACTGCATAGCACAACAACTGCTTTGCATGCCATCACCGCACACATTTGCAGTGGTTTCAATCAGCCCAGGCCATGTGATAGGACGGTCCTCGTGGTACTCAACCCATCGAAGTCATTCGACACGGTCAGCCATGCCAAACTATTTGAGAACATCGCCATTACGTCCTTCTAGCCAGGACTACAACGCTGGGTCGCGAATTATCTGTGTAGTCGCCAGTTATAGTGGAATTAAGGGATAAGAATTCGAAGCACCATAGAGTGAAACAGGGAGTTCCCCATGGAAATGTCAAGGGGTGATATCTCCGGCACTGTTTAATCTCTACCTATCCTCCATTCCACCTAATTTGGGCTTCATGGAGATTGTATCATATGCGGATGATTGTACGATCATGGCATTAGACCCTTAGCCAGTGATGACATCAGCGGTAAGTTAAACGTCTACCTCGACGAACTTGCCTTTTATTTCGCTGCAAGAAATCTGAAGATACCTGCCACCAAATCTTCAGCTACACTATTTATTTACTACATAGGAAGCTGAAATTTATGATCGACGGAGTAAAAATTCCGACCACCAAGTTACAGACAGCTCTTACAAATTTTCCTCAAAAAAATGCAAATTTTGCACATGAACATTCCACTAAGGAACAGGGGCAAACTTCTCGTATATCAATGAGTGCAGCCCGATTCAGTTAATGATAAGGGGCCTCCTTTTTATAGCCGAATCCAAATGGCGTGCCGCAGTGCGACATCTCTTTGGAGAGAAGTTTTACATGGCACAGTACCTCACAAATGTTGTTAACATTGGAAGGGGAAAACCACCGCCGGCAATTTTTTCTGATGGTCCCGCCAGGATTCGAATCCAGGAGCTCAGCGTCATAGGCAAACATGCTAACCTCTGCCCTACAGTGGCCTCCAATAAAGTCAGAAGTGGAGAAAAGGTCCTCAAGTCACTTGCAGTCAGCACTTGGGGTGCTGACAAAGAAACCTTCTGGACCACGTACAAAGCAATTGGCCGATCTGTGGTAAGTTATGCAGCGCCAGTATGGTCTCGTCATATCTGTGACACGCAGTGGTATATTGAGATTTGTCGGAATGCCACTATTCAAACTGCAATGGTTTGCCTCCCCAATTCTTATGTGGACCACCTCCAACAGGAGACAAAGATCCTAACAGTGCGAAGACATAACTACATGCTGTCTAAGCAATATCTTCTGGGCTATTATCGCAGAGGCCATCCAAATCATAATCTTGAGGATAGGTATCCACCGGCCAGAAGCTTTTAGGTAGATCTACTTAATCTAGAACGTGAGGTTCAGCGCTACAAGAGAGAAACTATAAATCAAGCGGCATATCAAGCGATTTAAGACAACAATCATTCAGTCACGTTAGCAGATGGTGAATGTGGTCCTTGAAGAATGACCGCCTCTCATTGCACCTGAAGAAATTGACCTCTCTCGGCGAATCAGAGTAGTTCTGGCTCAATTACGCTCCGGAAAATGCAGCCCTCAACTCCTACAGGTCAAGGCTTGATGCCGATGTGCAGGGCCCAGGGACCACACGACACGCATCACCTGCTTAACTGCCCAGCCAGACCCACTCGACTCCCTCTGGACGCACCCCGTCTAGTCGCAGACTTTCTGGATCTGGATACTCAACAGAATCAAGCAGACGAAAAATAGACCACAACAAATTGTCACAAAAACAACAATAAGTTTTATTAGATATCTCGACGTTCTTGCCGAGTAAAATAAAGATCGGACCATATTTCGATTTAGCTGGGTTTCGGCGAAAACTGATTAACATTAAGGGTGATTTTTTAGCTATGATCTTTTTGGCAACACTGGTTTAAACAGCGCACGTTTCGCGGTTTGTTTCACAGTCAAACATCTTCAGTTTGGTCTATTGGTTGCCCAAAAAGTAATTGCGGATTTTTCATATAGTCGGCGTTGAAAATTTTTTTCACAGCTTGTGACTCTGTAATTGCTTTCTTTCTTCTGTCAGTTATCAGCTGTTACTTTTAGCTTGCTTTAGAAAAAAAGTGTAAAAAAGTATATTTGATTAAAGTTCATTCTAAGTTTTATTAAAAATGCATTTACTTTCTTTTAAAAAATCCGCAATTACTTTTTGGGCAACCATATAATTTAATCATGAATAATCTTACAAACGAACAACGCTTGCAAATTATTGAATTTTATTATCAAAATGGGTTCTCTGTTAAGAAAGTTCATCGCGCTCTTCTTCCATTTTATGGTCAGTTTAATCGACCCACTGAAGCGGCTATTCGGGCTACTGTGACCAAATTTAGCACCAAATTTTCATTGTTGGACATTAAACCACCAACACGCTTACGAAAAGTGCGAACTGAAGAAAATATATCGCAGTTGTATCGGCTGTTAATGGTGACCATCAATTATCGATTCGTTGCCGTGCGCAGCAATTGGGCCTCTGTTACTCAACAACGTGAAAAATTTTGCCGAAGGATTGAGGTGTAAGGCCTTTCAAAATACAGCTGGTGATAAAATTGAAGAAAAACGACCTACAAAAACGCAGAATTTCTGGGCTCTTGGAAAATTGGCCGAAGATCTACCATTTCATCGAAAAATTTTGTTCATCGACAAAGCTCATTTTTGGCTCAATGGGTACATAAGTAAGCGGAATAGTCGATTTTGGAGTGAAGATTTGTCAGAAGCATTGCAAGAGCTACCAATGCATCTAGAAAAAGTCGCAGTTTGGTGCGGTTTATGGGCTGGTGGCATCATTGGACCGTACTTCTTCAGAGATGATGCGAATCGTACCGTTACGACAAAATAGTGTCACATGCCGCACAGCACGCGTAACAATGGACTTATTGCGAGGCGAGTGCGGTGAATATTTTACTTCACATTCGGGACCGGTCATTTGGCCGCCTAGATCGTGCGATTTAACGCCATTAGACTGTTTTTTTTTTTTTTTTTTTTTTGTGGGGCTATGTTAAAGCTCATGTCTAAACAGAGAAGCCCCCTTCAATTGACGCATTGAAAGACAACATTGAAGCATTTATTCGTGAGATACCGACCGAAATGTTGGAAAGTGTATGCCACAATTGGTCCATTAGACGGATGGACCATTTGCATGATATTATCTTCAAACTTTAAATTATATAGACCTTATTATCAATTCAAATAAAGATTCTGAATTTTATGCTTTATTTTTAAGTTTCTTATAGCTCTTAAAAATATCTGAGGTGGTGGGTATTTGTCGAGCACAATTTAATCCCTTTTTACTTATTTTATTTTCATTGATACTTTAAAGATTCTTCTTAAAAAAGTTTTTTTTTTCTTTTTTAAATATGGCAACACTGCCCTTAGCCATAACTGGGTCCATAGTTTTACTTGTTTTATAGTCATAGTTTACTTGTTTTATTTTCATTGATACTTTAAAGATACTTCTTAAAAAAGTGTTGTTTTTTTCTTTTTTAAATATGGCAACACTACTCTTATCCATAACTGGGTCCATAGTTGGTCAATGCAATGCACTCACATGTTGCATATGAAGTTCATTTTTCCATTTTCTTTTTTTATAATAAAAAAAAAAAAAAACAAATAACTAAAAAACATTGAACGTGAGCATATGTGTGTGTATTGTATGTTGTAATACATTCATATATGTATGTGAGTAAAACTCACATGCATATAATAAATATGTGCATCACGTTATTTATAGAAAACTATTAGAAATATAATAAAACACGGGTGCAGGAAACGGAAACAAATGGATAGCTACAGCAA